>NC_080050.1:15628363-15928363 GCF_026212465.1 Amaranthus tricolor | reverse complement strand
CTTTGATTTAGTCTCCTATAAATTCGGACACCCAATAGATTTATTCTCTACGTTGAACAAGTCTCCTATAATTTAGGATCGTCCTAGTGACTCATGTACTATTAACCGTACAAGAGAACCGCAGTCATTTTTCACCTCTACTTTCAATAACTTCCCAATTTTATTTGGGAGCAAGTAAGTAAATGGAAGTCATGGGGTGAGTGCACTACATGGAAATCGTGGGTTGAGTGCACTAATGGCTGTTCCCTTTATAAACGAGGGAAGCTACGCTCAAGCGAAGTATGCATTAAGAGTGTCCATTAAGGGAGATCAATTAAGAAAAATATTCAAAGTTATTTTAATGCATTTTAATTCATTATATTTTTCTTGAGCAACTACTTAATTTTAATCTTCTTAAGAATTCGCCTTGTAAGGGTAATTGAGTGTTTTTGTTATAACTAGACTTAAGGGAAGTCTATGGGAATAGAGAAGCTTCAAGAGAAGCGTGAGAAGAGAAAGAGAAGGAGAAAAGAAGAGAAGAGAAATAGACCTAGAGTAGAGAAGCTTCAAGTGAAGAATATTTGTTTTATGTAATTGTAATTGATTGCCTAAAACATAGTGAGAATTTTGAAATCCCGGGGGGCCGTGGTTTTTTCTTTTTATTAGGCCAAGAAGGTTTCCACGTAAAATCTTTGTCTCCTTTTATTATTTTTCTTTTTGTTTTTGAGTTTAAGTTTTGTTCTTTACTTGATACAATTCCGCAAAAATTAGAGGCAAAAATCTTAAACCTAATACACAACAATTCACCCCCCCCCTCTTGTTGCATTCGATCATCTATTAGCATTCATACACGCGTGAAATTGACAAAAACGCTTAAAAACGCATAAAATTGCAACTTAACACGTAATTTCGAGCATATCAGTATGATTTTAAATTCCTAACCACTTCAACACAATAATATATACCTAATAGTGTTGTGTGCCAAGTTTCGTGCATAACAAACCAAGTTTGAGCTACTCTACGCGCGAAATTGACAAAAACTTATAAAAACGCATAAAATCGCAACTTAACACGTAATTTCTAGCATATAACTATGATTTTCAATTCTAGCCACTTCAACAGAATAATATATACCAAAGAGTTTTGTGTGCCAAGTTTCGTGCAAATCTGATACAAATGTGGTTTCATGAAATGAAGATACCAAAGGAGCCCACACAAGGCTGCATACAGACCTCACGACACAGCAACAAACTTGTGACCAGACCACCTTCCACGACTCGTGGAGACAAAACTTATGCATCCAGGACCTAGGCTAAAGTGGAAATGGAATCTTGGTACTTAGATCTAGCTATCAAGGTCCTAAACCCATTCTAACAATCCCCGTGGACTCCTAGAAGCTGAGCTGAAGGAGGGCTGCTCGACGGTTTGCTAGATCAGAATCGTCTAAGTGTTTGTGGTTGTTTCGTGTTCTATTCATGATCATTTGTAGTTTTTGTCTGTGTCATTAATCAAAGCCTCCGCACAACATTAATTCTTGCATAACCAAGGCCTTAATCAGCGCCGGATTCGCAACAAAACAAAGTTTGAGCTACTTTATACGCAAAAGTGTAAAAAATGGTTAAAAATGCAAAAAATTGCAACTTAATACGTAATTTCTAGCATATTACTACGATTTTCAATTCTAACCACTTCAACACAATAATATATACCTAATAGTGTTGTGTGCCAAGTTTCGTGCATAACAAACAAATTTGAGTTACTTTACGCGTGAAATTGACAAAAACGCTTAAAAACGCAAAAATTCGCAACTTAACACGTAATTTCAAGCATATCACTATGATTTTCAATTCCTAACAACTTCAACACAATAATATATACCTAATAGTGTTGTGTGCCAAGTTTCGTGCATAACACACCAAGTTTGAGCTACTTTACGCGTGAAATTGACAAAAACGCTTAAAAACGCATAAAATTGCAACTTAACACGTAATATCTAGCATATGACTACGATTTTCAATTCTAACCACTTCAACACAATGATATATACCTAATAGTGTTGTGTGCCAAGTTTCGTGCATAACAAACCAAGTTTGAGCTACTTTACGCGTGAATTTGACGAAAACGCTTAAAAACGCATAAAATCGCCACTTAACACGTAATTTCTAGCATATCACTATGATTTTCAATTCTAACCACTTCAACAAAATAATATATACCTAATAGTTTTTTGTGCCAAGTTTCGTGCATAACAAAACAAGTTTGAGCTACTTTACCCGCGAAATTGAAAAAAACGTTTAAAAACGCACAAAATCGCAACTTAACACGTAATTTCGTGCATATAACTATGATTTTCAATTCTAGCCACTTCAACAGAATACTATATACCAAAGAGTTTTGTGTGCCAAGTTTCGTGAAAATCCAATACAAATGTGGTTGCATGAAGTGAAGATACCAAAGGAGCCCACTCAAGGCTGCATACAGACCTCACGGCACAGCAACAAACTAGTGACCAGACCGCCTTGTATGACTCGTGGAGACCAAACTTATGTATCCAGGACCTAGGCTAAAGTGGAAATGGAATCTTGGTACTTGGATCTAGCTATCAAGGTCCTAAAACCATTCTAAGAATCCCCGTGGACTCCTAAAAGCTGAGCTGAAGGAGGGCTGCTCGACAGTTTGCTAGATCAGAATCGTCTAAGTGTTTGTGGTTGTTTCGTGTTCTTTTCATGATCATTTGTAGTTTTTTTTCTGTGTCATTAATCAAAGCCTCCGCATAACATTAATCCTTGCATAACCAAGGCCTTAATCAGCCCCGGCTTCGCATCAAAACAAAGTTTGAGCTACTTTATGCGCAAAAGTGTCAAAAACGGTTAAAAATGCATAAAATCGCAACTTAACACGTAATTTCGAGCATATCAGTATGATTTTCAATTCCTAACCACTTCAACACAATAACATATACCTAATAGTGTTGTGTGCCAAGTTTCGTTCATAACAAACCAAGTTTGAGCTACTTTACGCGTGAACTTGACAAAAAAACGCTTAAAAACGCATAAAATCGCAACTTAACACGTAATTTCTAGCATATGACTACGATTTTCAATTCTAACAACTTCAACACTATGATATATACCTAATAGTGATGTGTCCTAAGTTTCGTGCATAACTAACCAAGTTTGAGCTACTTTACGCGTGAAATTGACAAAAACGCTTAAAAACGCATAAAATTGCAACTTAACACGTAATTTTTAGCATATCACTATGATTTTCGATTCTAACCACTTCAACACAATAATATATACCTAATAGTGTTTTTTACAAAGTTTCGTGCATAACAAACCAAGTTTGAGCTACTTTACGCGCGAAATTGACAAAAACGTATAAAAACGCATAAAATCGCAACTTAACACGTAATTTCGTGTATATAACTATGATTTTCCATTCTAGCCACTTCAACAGAATAATATATACAAAAGAGTTTTGTGTGCCAAGTTTCGTGAAAATCTAATACGAATGTTGTTGCACGAAATGAAGATACCAGACCTCAAGGCTGCATACAGACCTCACGGCACAGCATCAAACTAGTGACCAGACCACCTTGCACGACTCGTGGAGACCAAACTTATGCATCCAGAACCTAGGCTAAAGTGGAAATGGAATCTTGGTACTTGGATCTAGCTATCAAGGTCCAAAAACCATTCTATCAATCCCCGTGGACTCATAGAAGCTGAGCTGAAGGAGGGCTGCTCGACAGTTTGCTAGATTAGAATCGTCTAAGTGTTTGTGGTTGTTTCGTGTTCTTTTCATGATTATTTGTATTTTTTGTCTATTTCATTAATCAAAACCTCCGCAGAGCATTAATCTTTGCATAACCAAGGCCTTAATCAGCCCCGGCTTCGCATCAAAACCAAGTTTGAGCTACTTTATGCGCAAAAGTGTCAAAAACGGTTAAAAATGCATAAAATCGCAACTTAACACGTAATTTCTAGCATATGACTACGATTTTCAATTCTAACCACTTCAACACAATAATATATACCTAATAGTGTTGTGTGCGAAGTTTCGTGCATAACAAACTAAGTTTGAGCTACCTTACGCGTGAAATTGAAAAAAACGCTTAAAAACGCATAAAATCGCAACTTAACACGTAATTTTTAGCATATCACTATGATTTTCAATTCTAACCACTTCAACAAAATAGTATATACCTAATAGTGTTGTTTGCAAAGTTTCGTGCATAACAAACCAAGTTTGAGCTACTTTACGCGCGAAATTGACAAAAACGTATAAAAACGCATAAAATCGCAACTTAACACGTAATTTCTAGCATATAACTACGATTTTCAATTCTAGCCACTTCAACAAAATAATATATACCAAAGAGTTTTGTGTGCCATGTTTCGTGCAAATCTGATACAAATGTGGTTGCATGAAATGAAGATACCAAAGGAGCCCACACAAGGCTGCATACAGACCTCGCGACACAGCAACAAACTAGTGACCAAACCACCTTGCACGACTTGAGGAGACCAAACTTATGCATCCAGGACCTAGGCTAAAGTGGAAATGGAATCTTGGTACTTGGATCTAGCTATCAAGGTCCTAAAACCATTCTAACAATCCCCGTGGACTCATAGAAGCTGAGCTGAAGGAGGGCTGCTCGACAGTTTGCTAGATCAGAATCCTCTAAGTGTTTGTGGTTTTTCGTGTTCTTTTCAAGATCATTTGTAGTTTTTGTTTGTGTCATTAATCAAAACCTCCGCACAACATTAATCCTTGCATAACCAAGGCCTTAATCAGCCCCGGATTCGCATCAAAACCAAGTTTGAGCTACTTTATGCGCAAAAGTGTCAAAAACGGTTAAAAATGCATAAAATCGCAACTTAACACGTAATTTCTAGCATATGACTACGATTTTCAATTCTAACCAATTCAACACAATAATATATACCTAATAGTGTTGTGTGCGAAGTTTCGTGCTTAACAAACTAAGTTTGAGCTACCTTACGCGTGAAATTGACAAAAACGCTGAAAAACGCATAAAATCGCAACTTAACACGTAATTTCTAGCATATCACTATGATTTTTAATTCTAACCACTTCAACACAATAATATATACCTAATAGTGTTGTGTGCCAAGATTCGTGCATAACAAACAAAGTTTGAGCTACTTTACCCGCGAAATTGAAAAAAACGTTTAAAAACGCATAATATCGCAACTTAACACGTAATTTCTAGCATATAACTATTATATTCAATTCTATCCATTTCAACAGAATAATATATACCAAAGAGTTTTGTGTGCCATGTTTCGTGCAAATCTGATAAAAATGTGGTTGCATGAAATGAAGATACCAAAGGAGCCCACACAAGGTTGCATACAGACCTCACGACACAGCAACAAACTAGTGACCACACCACCTTGCACGACTTGAGGAGACCAAACTTATGCATCCAGGACCTAGGCCAAAGTGGAAATGGAATCTTGGTACTTGGATCTAGCTATCAAGGTCCTAAAACAATTCTAACAATCCCCGTGGACTCATAGAAGCTGAGCTGAAGGAGGTCTGCTCGACAGTTTGCTAGATCAGAATCGTCTAAGTGTTTGTGGTTGTTTCGTGTTCTTTTCATGATCATTTATAGTTTTTGTCTGTGTCATTAATGAAAACCTCCGCACAGTATTAATCCTTGCATAACCAAGGCCTTAATCAGCCCCGGCTTCGCATCAAAACAAAGTTTGAGCTACTTTATGCGCAAAAGTGTCAAAAACGGTTAAAAATGCATAAAATCGCAACTTAACACGTAATTTCTAGCATATGACTACGATTTTCAATTCTAACCACTTCAACACAATAATATATACCTAATAGTGTTGTGTGCGAAGTTTCGTGCATAACAAACTAAGTTAGAGCTACCTTACGCGTGAAATTGACAAAAACGCTTAAAAACGCATAAAATCGCAACTTAACACGAAATTTCAAGCAAATCACTATGATTTTCAATTCTAACCACTTAAACACAATAATATATACCTAATAGTGTTGTGTGCAAAGTTTCGTGCATAACAAACCAAGTTTGAGCTACTTTACGCCCGAAATTGACAAAAACGTATAAAAACGCATAAAATCGCAACTTAACACGTAATTTCTAGCATATAACTACGATTTTCAATTCTAGCCACTTCAAAAAAATAATATATACCAAAGAGTTTTGTGTGCCATGTTTCATGCAAATCTGATACAAATGTGGTTGCATGAAATGAAGATACCAAAGGAGCCCACACAAGGCTGCATACAGACGTCACGACACAGCAACAAACTAGTGAACAGACCACCTTGCACTAGGCTAAAGTGGAGACCAAACTTATGCATCCTGGACCTAGGCTAAAGTGGAAAGGGAATCTTGGTACTTGGATCTAGCTATCAAGGTCCTAAAACCATTCTGAAAATCCCCGTGGACTCCTAGAAGCTGAGCTGAAGGAGGGTTGCTCGACAGTTTGCAAGATTAGAATCGTCTAAGTGTTTGTGGTTGTTTCGTGTTGTTTTCATGATCATTTGTAGTTTTAGTCTGTGACATTAATCAAAGGCTCCGTACAACATTAATCCTTGCATAAGCAAGGCCTTAATCAGTCCTGGCTTCGCATCAAAACCAAGTTTGAGCTACTTTATGCCCAAAAGTGTCAAAAACGGTTAGAAATGCATAAAATTGCAACTTAACACGTAATTTCTAGCATATGACTACAATTTTCAATTCTAACCACTTCAACACAATAATATATACCTAATAGTGTTGTGTGCCAAGTTTTATGCATAACAAACCAAGTTTGAGCTACTTTACGCGTGAAATTGACAAAAACGCTTAAAAACGCATAAAATCGCAACTTAACACGTAATTTCTAGCATACCACTATGATTTTCAATTCTAACCACTTCAACACAATAATATATACCTAATAGTGTTGTGTGCCAAGATTCGTGCATAACAAACCAAGTTTGAGCTACTTTACCCGCGAAATTGAAAATAAACGTTTAAAAACGCATAAAATCGCAACTTAACACGTAATTTCTAGCATATAACTCTTATATTCAATTCTAGGAATTTCAACAGAATAATAAATACCAAAGAGTTTTGTGTGCCATGTTTCGTGCAAATCTGATACAAATGTGGTTGCATGAAATGAAGATACCAAAGGAGCCCATACAAGGCTGCATACAGACCTCACGACACAACAACAAACTAGTGACCAGACCACCTTGCACGACTTGTGGAGATCAAACTTATGCATCTAGAACCTAAGCTAAAGTTGAAATGGATTCTTGGTACTTGGATCTAGCTATCAAGGTCCTAAAACCATTCTAACAATCCCCGTTGACTCTTAGAAGCTGAGCTGAAGGAGGGCTGCTCGACAGTTTGCTAGATCAGAATCGTCTAAGTGATTGTGGTTGTTTCGTGTTCTTTTCATGATCATTTGTAGTTTTTGTCTGTGTCATTAATCAAAACCTTCGCACAACATTAATCCTTGCATAACCAAGGCTTTAATCAGCCCCGGCTTTGCATCAAAACCAAGTTTGAGCTATTTTATGCGCAAAAGTGTCAAAAACGGTTAAAAATGCATAAAATCGCAACTTAACACGTAATTTCTAGCATATGACTACGATTTTCAATTCTAACCACTTCAACACAATAATATATACCAAATAGTGTTGTGTGCGAAGTTTTGTGCATAACAAACCAAGTTTGAGCTACTTTACGCGTGAAATTGACAAAAACGCTTAAAAACGCATAAAATCGCAACTTAACACGTAATTTCTAGCATATCACTATGAATTTCAATTCTAACCACTTCAACACAATAATATATACCTAATAGTTTTGTGCGCCATGTTTCGTGCATAACAAACAAGTTTGAGCTACTTTACGCGTGAAATTGACAAACACGCTTAAAAACGCATAAAATCGCAACTTAACACGTAATTTCGAGCATATCACTTTGATTTTATATTCCTAACCACTTCAACACAATAATATATACCTAATATTGTTGTGTGCAAAGTTTCGTGCATAACAAACCAAGTTTGAGCTACTTTACGCGAGAAATTGACAAAAACATTTAAAAACGCATAAAATCGCAACTTAACACGTAATTTCTAGCATATAACTACGATTTTCAATTCTAGCCACTTCAACAAAATAATATATACCAAAGAGTTTTGTGTGCCAAGTTTCGTGCAAATCTGATACAAATGTGGTTGCATGAAATGAAGATACCAAAGGAGCCCACACAAGGCTGCATACAGACCTCACGACACAGCAACAAACTAGTGACAAGACCACCTTGCACGACTCGTGGAGACTAAACTTATGTATCCAGGACCTAGGCTAAAGTGGAAATGGAATCTTGGTACTTAGATCTAGCTATCAAGGTCCTAAACCCATTCATACAATCCCCGTGGACCCCTAGAAGCTGAGCTGAAGGAGGGCTGCTCGATAGTTTGCTAGATCAGAATCGTCTAAGTGTTTGTGGTTGTTTCATGTTCTTTTCATGATCATTTGTAGTTTTTTTTCTGTATCATTAATCAAAGCCTCCGCATAACATTAATCCTTGCATAACCAAGTCCTTAATCATTCCCGGCTTCGCATCAAAACAAAGTTTGAGCTACTTTATGCGCAAAAGTGTCAAAAACGGTTAAAAATGCATAAAATCGCAACTTAACACGTAATTTCTAGCATATTACTACGATTTTCAATTCTAACCACTTCAACACAATAATATATACCTAATAGTGTTGTGTGCCAATTTTCGTGCATAACAAACCAAGTTTGAGCTACTTTACGCGTGAAATTGACAAAAACGCTTAAAAACGCATAAAATCGCAACTTAACACGTAATTTCTAGCATATCACTATGATTTTCAATTCTAACCACTTTAACACCATAATATATACCTAATAGTGTTGTGTGCGTAGTTTCGTGCATAACAAACCATGTTTGAAATACTTTACCCGCGAAATTCAAAAAAACGTTTAAAAATGCATAAAAACGCAACTTAACACGTAATTTCGTGTATATAACTATGATTTTCCATTCTAGCCACTTCAACAGAATAATATATACAAAAGCGTTTTGTGTGCCAACTTTCGTGAAAATCTAATACGAATGTGGTTGCACGAAATGAAGATACCAAAGGAGCCCACTCAAGGCTGCATACAGACCTCACGGCACAGCAACTAACTAGTGACCAGACCACCTTGCACGACTCGTGGAGACCAAACTTATGCATCCAGGACCTAGGCTAAAGTGGAAATGGAATCTTGGTACTTGGATCTAGTTATCAAGGTCCTAAAACCATTCTAACAATCCCCGTGGACTCCTAGAAGCTGAGCTGAAGGAGGGGTGCTCGACAGTTTGCTAGATCAGAATCGTTTAAGTGTTTGTGGTTGTTTCGTGTTCTTTTCATGATCATTTGTAGTTTTTTTCTGTGTCATTAATCAAAACCTCCGCACAGCATTAATCCTTGCATAACCAAGGCCTTAATCAGCCCCGGCTTCGCATCAAAACTAAGTTTGAGCTACTTTATGCGCAAAAGTGTCAAAAACGTTTAAAAATGCATAAAATCGCAACTTAACACGTAATTTCTAGCATATGACTACGATTTTCAATTCTAAGCACTTCAACACAATAATATATACCTAATAGTGTTGTGTGCCAAGTTTCATGCATAACAAACCAAGTTTGAGCTACTTTACGCGTGAAATTGACAAAAACGCTTAAAATCGCAACTTAACACGTAATTTCTAGCATAACACTATGATTTTCAATTCTAACCACTTCAAAACAATAATATATACCTAATAGTGTTGTGTGTCAAGATTCGTGCATAACAAACTAAGTTTGAGCTACTTTACCCGCGAAATTGAAAAAACCTTTAAAAACGCATAAAATCGCAACTTAACACGTAATTTCTAGTATATAACACTTATATTCAATTCTAGCCATTTCAACAGAATATTATATACCAAAGAGTTTTGTGTGCCATGTTTCGTGCAAATCTGATACAAATGTGGTTGCATGAAATGAAGATACCAAAGGAGCCCACACAAGGCTGCATATAGACCTCACGACACAACAACAAACTTGTGACCAGACCACCTTGCACGACTTGTGGAGACCAAACTTATGCATCCAGGACCTAGGCTAAAGTGGAAATGGAATCTTGGTACTTGGATCTAGCTATCAAGGTCCTAAAACCATTCTAACAATCCCCGTGGACTCCTAGAAGCTGAGCTGAAGGAGGGTTGCTCGACAGTTTGCTAGATCAGAATCGTCTAAGTGTTTGTGGTTGTTTCGTGTTCTTTTCATGATCATTTGTAGTTTTTGTCTGTGTCATTCATCAAAACCTCCGCACAACATTAATCCTTGCATAAACAAGGCCATAATCAGCCCTAGTTTCGTATTAAAACCAAGTTTGAGCTACTTTATGCGCAAAAGTGTCAAAAACGGTTAAAAATGCATAAAATCGCAACTTAACACGTAATTTCTAGCATATGACTATGATTTTCAATTCTAACCACTTCAACACAATAATATATACCTAATAGTGTTGTGTTCCAAGTTTTGTGCAAAACAAACCAGGTTTTAGCTACTTTACGCGCGAAATTGACAACAACGCTTAAAAACGCATAAAATCGCAACTTAACACGTAATTTCTAGCATATAACTATGATTTTCAATTCTAGCCACTTCAACAAAATAATATATACCAAAGACTTTTGTGTGCCATGTTTCGTGCAAATCTGATACAAATGTGGTTGCATGAAATGAAGATACCAAAGGAGCCCACACAAGGCTGCATACAGACCTCACGACACAGCAACAAACTAGTGACCAGACCACCTTGCACGACGCGTGGAGACCAAACTTATGCATCCCGGACCAAGGCTAAAGTGGAAATGGAATCTTGATACTTGGATCTAGCTATCAAGGTCCTAAAATCATTCTGAAAATCCCCGTGGACTTCTAGAAGCTGAGCTGAAGGAGGGCTGCTCGACAGTATGCTAGATTCGAATCGTCTAAGTGTTTGTGGTTGTTTCGTGTTCTTTTCATGATTATTTGTAGTTTTTGTCTGTGTCATTAATAATATCCTCCGTACAACATTAATCCTTGCATAAGCAAGGCCTTAATCAGTCCTGGCTTCGCATCAAAACCAAGTTTGAGCTACTTTATGCCCAAAAGTGTCAAAAAACAGTTAGAAATGCATAAAATCGCAACTTAACACGTAATTTCTAGCATATGACTACGATTTTCAATTCTAACCACTTCAACACAATAATATATACTTAATAGTGTTGCGTGCCAAGTTTCATGCATAACAAACCAAGTTTGAGCTGCTTTACGCGTGAAATTGACAAAAACGCTTAAAATCGCAACTTAACACGTAATTTCTAGCATAACACTATGATTTTCAATTCTAACCACTTCAACACAATAATATATACCTAATAGTGTTGTGTGTCAAGATTCGTGCATAACAAACTAAGTTTGAGCTACTTTACCCGCGAAATTGAAAAAACCTTTAAAAACGCATAAAATCGCAACTTAACACGTAATTTCTAGTATGTAACACTTATATTCAATTCTAGCCAATTCAACAGAATATTATATACCAAAGAGTTTTGTGTGCCATGTTTCGTGCAAATCTGATACAAATGTGGTTGCATGAAATGAAGATACCAAAGGAGCCCACACAAGGCTGCATATAGACCTCACGACACAACAACCAACTTGTGACCAGACCACCTTGCACGACTTGTGGAGACCAATCTTATGCATCCAGGACCTAGGCTAAAGTGGAAATGGAATCTTGGTACTTGGATCTAGCTATCAAGGTCCTAAAACCATTCTAACAATCCCCGTGGACTCCTAGAAGCTGAGCTGAAGGAGGGTTGCTCGACAGTTTGCTAGATCAGAATCGTCTAAGTGTTTGTGGTTGTTTCGTGTTCTTTTCATGATCATTTGTAGTTTTTGTCTGTGTCATTCATCAAAACCTCCGCACAACATTAATCCTTGCATAACCAAGGCCTTAATCAGCCCCGGCTTCGCATCAAAACTAAGTTTGAGCTACTTTATGCGCAAAAGTGTCAAAAACGTTTAAAAATGCTTAAAATCGCAACTTAACACGTAATTTCTAGCATATGACTATGATTTTCAATTCTAACCACTTCAACACAATAATATATACCTAATAGTGTTGTGTGCGAAGTTTCGTGCATAACAAACTAAGTTTGAGCTACCTTACGCGTGAAATTGACAAAAACGCTTAAAAACAAATAAAATCGCAACTTAACACGTAATTTCAAGCATATCACGATGATTTTCAATTCTAACCACTTCAACAAAATAATATATACCTAATAGTGTTGTGTGCAAAGTTTCGTGCATAACAAACCAAGTTTGAGTTACTTTACACGCGAAATTGACAAAAACGTATAAAAACGCATAAAATCGCAACTTAACACGTAATTTCTAACATATAACTATGATTTTCAATTCTAACCACTTCAACACAATAATATATACCTAATAGTGTTGTGTGCCAAGTTTCATGCATAACAAACCAAGTTTGAGCTACTTTACGCGTGAAATTGACAAAAACGCTTAAAAACGCATAAAATCGCAACTTAACACGTAATTTCTAGCATATCACTATGATTTTCAATTCTAACCACTTCAACACAATAATATATACCTACTAGTGTTGTGTGTCAAGATTCGTGCATAGTAAACTAAGTTTGAGCTAACTTACGCGCGAAATTGTCAAAAACGATTAAAAATGCATAAATCGCAACTTAACACGTAATATCTAGCATATGACTACGATTTTCAATTCTAAGCACTTCAACACAATAATATATACCAAATAGTTTTGTGTGCCAAGTTTCGTGCAAATCTGATACAAATGTGGTTGCATGAAATGAAGATACCAAAGGACCCACACAAGGCTGCATACAGACCTCACGACACAGCAACAAACTAATGACCAGACCACCTTGCACGACTTGTTGAGACAAAACTTATGTATCCAGGACCTAGGCTAAAGTGGAAATGGAATCTTGGTACTTGGATCTAGCTATCAAGGTCCTAAATCAATTCTAACAATCCCCGTGGACTCCTAGAAGCTGAGCTGAAGGAGGGCTGCTCGACAGTTTGCTGGATCAGAATTATCTAAGTGTTTGTGTTGTTTCGAGTTCTTTTCATGATCATTTGTAGTTTTTGTCTGTGTCATTAATCAAATCTTCCGCACAACATTAAACCTTGCATAAACAAGGCCATAATCAGCCCTAGTTTTGTATTAAAACCAAGTTTGAGCTACTTTATGCGCAAAAGTGTCAAAAACGGTTAAAAATGCATAAAATCGCAACATAACACGTAATTTCTAGCATATGACTATGATTTTCAATTCTAACCACTTCAACACAATAATATATACCTAATAGTGTTGTGTTCCAAGTTTCGTGCAAAACAAACCAGGTTTTAGCTACTTTACGCGCGAAATTGACAACAACGCTTAAAAACGCATAAAATCGCAACTTAACACGTAATTTCTAGCATATAACTATGATTTTCAATTCTAGCCACTTCAACAAAATAATATATACCAAAGACTTTTGTGTGCCATGTTTCGTGTAAATCTGATACAAATGTGGTTGCATGAAATGAAGATACCAAAGGAGCCCACACAAGGCTGCATACAGACCTCACGACACAGCAACAAACTAGTGACCAGACCACCTTGCACGACGCGTGGAGACCAAACTTATGCATCCCGGACCTAGGCTAAAGTGGAAATGGAATCTTGATACTTGGATCTAGCTATCAAGGTCCTAAAATCATTCTGAAAATCCCCGTGGCCTCCTAGAAGCTGAGCTGAAGGAGGGCTGCTCGACAGTATGCTAGATTAGAATCGTCTAAGTGTTTGTGGTTGTTTCGTGTTCTTTTCATGATCATTTGTAGTTTTTTTCTGTGTCATTAATAATAGCCTCCGTACAACATTAATCCTTGCATAAGCAAGGCCTTAATCAGTCCTGGCTTCGCATCAAAACCAAGTTTGAGCTACTTTATGCCCAAAAGTGTCAAAAAACAGTTAGAAATGCATAAAATCGCAACTTAACACGTAATTTCTAGCATATGACTACGATTTTCAATTCTAACCACTTCAACACAATAATATATACCTAATAGTGTTGTGTGCCAAGTTTCATGCATAACAAACCAAGTTTGATCTACTTTACGCGTGAAATTGACAAAAACGCTTAAAATCGCAACTTAACACGTAATTTCTAGCATAACACTATGATTTTCAATTCTAACCACTTCAACACAATAATATATACCTAATAGTGTTGTGTGTCAAGATTCGTGCATAACAAACTAAGTTTGAGCTACTTTACCCGCGAAATTGAAAAAACCTTTAAAAACGCATAAAATCGCAACTTAACACGTAATTTCTAGTATGTAACACTTATATTCAATTCTAGCCATTTCAACAGAATATTATATACCAAAGAGTTTTGTGTGCCATGTTTCGTGCAAATCTGATACAAATGTGGTTGCATGAAATGAAGATACCAAAGGAGCCCACACAAGGCTGCATATAGACCTCACGACACAACAACAAACTTGTGACCAGACCACCTTGCACGACTTTTGGAGACCAAACTTATGCATCCAGGACCTAGGCTAAAGTGGAAATGGAATCTTGGTACTTGGATCTAGCTATCAAGGTCCTAAAAGCATTCTAACAATCCCCGTGGACTCCTAGAAGCTGAGCTGAAGGAGGGTTGCTCGATAGTTTGCTAGATCAGAATCGTCTAAGTGTTTGTGGTTGTTTCGTGTTCTTTTCATGATCATTTGTAGTTTTTGTCTGTGTCATTCATCAAAACCTCCGCACAACATTAATCCTTGCATAACCAAGGCCTTAATCAGCCCCGGCTTCGCATCAAAACTAAGTTAGAGCTACTTTATGCGCAAAAGTGTCAAAAACGTTTAAAAATGCTTAAAATCGCAACTTAACACGTAATTTCTAGCATATGACTATGATTTTCAATTCTAACCACTTCAACACAATAATATATACCTAATAGTGTTGTGTGCGAATTTTCGTGCATAACAAACTAAGTTTGAACTACCTTACGCGTGAAATTGACAAAAACGCTTAAAAACGAATAAAATCGCAACTTAACACGTAATTTCAAGCATATCACGATGATTTTCAATTCTAACCACTTCAACACAATAATATATACCTAATAGTGTTATGTGCAAAGTTTCGTGCATAACAAACCAAGTTTGAGTTACTTTACGCGCGAAATTGACAAAAACGTATAAAAACGCATAAAATCGCAACTTAACACGTAATTTCTAACATATAACTATGATTTTCAATTCTAACCACTTCAACACAATAATATATACCTAATAGTGTTGTGTGCCAAGTTTCATGCATAACAAACCAAGTTTGAGCTACTTTACGCGTGAAATTGACAAAAACGCTTAAAAACACATAAAATCGCAACTTAACACGTAATTTCTAGCATATCACTATGATTTTCAATTCTAACCACTTCAACACAATAATATATACCTACTAGTGTTGTGTGTCAAGATTCGTGCATAGTAAACTAAGTTTGAGCTAACTTACGCGCGAAATTGTCAAAAACGATTAAAAATGCATAAATCGCAACTTAACACGTAATTTTTAGCATATGACTACGATTTTCAATTCTAAGCACTTCAACACAATAATATATACCAAAGAGTTTTGTGTGCCAAGTTTCGTGCAAATCTGATACAAATGTGGTTGCATGAAATGAAGATACCAAAGGACCCACACAAGGCTGCATACAGACCTCACGACACAGCAACAAACTAATGACCAGACCACCTTGCACGACTTGTTGAGACAAAACTTATGTATCCAGGACCTAGGCTAAAGTGGAAATGGAATCTTGGTACTTGGATCTAGCTATCAAGGTCCTAAATCAATTCTAACAATCCCCGTGGACTCCTAGAAGCTGAGCTGAAGGAGGGCTGCTCGACAGTTTGCTGGATCAGAATTATCTAAGTGTTTGTGTTGTTTCGAGTTCTTTTCATGATCATTTGTAGTTTTTGTCTGTGTCATTAATCAAATCTTCCGCACAACATTAAACCTTGCATAAACAAGGCCATAATCAGCCCTAGTTTCGTATTAAAACCAAGTTTGAGCTACTATATGCGCAAAAGTGTCAAAAACGGTTAAAAATGCATAAAATCGCAACTTAACACGTAATTTCTAGCATATGACTATGATTTTCAATTCTAACCACTTCAACACAATAATATATACCTAATAGTGTTGTGTTCCAAGTTTCGTGCAAAACAAACCAGGTTTTGGCTACTTTACGCGCGAAATTGACAACAACGCTTAAAAACGCATAAAATCGCAACTTAACACGTAATTTCTAGCATATAACTTTGATTTTCAATTCTATCCACTTCAACTCAATAATATATACCAAAGAGAGTTGTGTGTAAAGTTTCGTGCAAATCTGATACAAATGTGGTTGTATGAAATGAAGATACCAAAGGACCCCACACAAGGCTGCACACAGACCTCACGACACAGCAGCAAACTAGTGACCAGATCACCTTGCACGACACATGGAATCAAAACCTATGCATCCAGGACCTAGGCTAAAGTGAAAATGGAATATTGGTACTTGGATCTAGCTATCAAGGTCCTAAAACCATTCTAGCAATCGTCGTGGACTCCTAGAAGCTGATTTCAAGGAGGGCTGCTCGACAGTTTGCTAGATCAGAATCGTCTAAGTGTTTCTCGTTGTTTCGTGTTCTTTCCATGATCATTTGTAGTTTTTGTCTGTGCCATTAATCAGAGCTTCCGCACAACATTAATCCTTGCATAAAATAGGCCTTAATCAGCCCCGTTTCGCATCAAAACCAAGTTTGAGCTACTTTATGCGCAAAAGTGTCAAAAACGGTTAAAAATGCATAAAATCGCAACTTAACACATAAATTTTTAGCATATCATTACGATTTTCAATTCTCACCACTTCAACACAATAATATATACCTATTAGTGTTGTGTGCCAAGTTTCGTGTATAAAAAACCAAGTTTGAGTTACTTTACGCGCGAAATTGACAAAAACGCTTAAAAAAGCATAAAATCGCAACTTAACACGTAATTTCTAGCATATGACTATGATTTTCTATTCTAACCACTTCAACACAATAATATATACCTAATAGTGTCGTGTGCCATGTTTCGTGCATAACAAACCAAGTTGAGCTACTTTACGCGCGAAATTGACAAAAACGTTTAAAAACGCATAAAATCGCAACTTAACACGTAATTTCTAGCATATAACTATGATTTTCAATTCTACCCACTTTAACACAATAATATATACAAAAGAGTGGTCGTGTGAAATGAAGATACCAAAGGAGCCCACACAAGGCTGCATACAGACCTCACTACACAGCAACAAACTAGTGACCAGACCACCTTGCACGACTCCTAGAAGCTGAGGTGAAGGAGGGCTACTCGACAGTTTGCTAGATGAGAATTGTCTAAGTGTTTGTGGTTGTTTCGTGTTCATTTCATGATCATTTGTAGTTTTTGTCAATGTCATTAATAAAAGCTTCCAAACAACATTAATCCTTGCATAACCAAGGCCTTAATCAGCCTCGGTTTCCAATCAAAACCATGTTTGAGCTACTTATGCGCAAAAGTTTCAAAAACGGTTACAAAAGCATAATTCGCAACTTAACACGTAATTTCTAGCATATGAATACGATTTTCAATTCTAACCACTTCAACACAATAATATATACCTGATAGTGTTGTTTGCCATGTTTTTTGCATAACAAACCAAGTTTGACCTACTTTACGCGCGAAATTGACAAAAACGCTTAAAACGCATAAAATCGCAACTTAACACGTATTTTCTAGCATATCACTATGATTTTCAATTCTAACCACTTCAACACAATAATATATACCTAATAGTGTTGTGTGCCATGTTTCGTGCATAACAAACAAAGTTTGAGCTACTTTACGCGCGAAATTGAAAAAAACGCTTAAAAACGCATAAAATCGAATTTGTGTATCTTTATTGCTGTCCATTTTGGAAATGTGGCTCAGGATGTAGATCCCATTTGTCCACGCACTTTTTTCATTGTGCTGAAACGCATGGGAAAAGTAATACTATTTATATATATATATATATATATATATATATATATATATATATATATATATATATATATATATATATACATATATATATATATATATATATATATATATATATATATACTATATATATATATATATATATATATATATATATATATATATATATATATATATATATATATGTATATATATATATGTATATATATATATATATATATATATATATATATGTATGTATATATATATATATATATATATATATATATATATATATATATATATATATATATATATAAATATATATATATATATATATATATATATATATATATATATATATATATATATATATATGTATATATATATACATACATATATATATATATCGCAATTAGTATAAGTACAGCATCAGCAACCTTCTTCGTTCCCGGATCATTAATGGTAAATTTACCACTTGCATCTGGGGAATGAAGCCCGTAATACCAATCACGCACCCGATCTCTAGCAGGAGTATTCACGGATGTGGAGGTAGTCGTAGATGAGGGCGTGGATAATCTTTGATTGGGGTATAAACCCGCTCTTTTCGGACCTCATCATACGTTTTCTGGCCCAAGCGATGGTAAAACTTTATTTTGCTTGCAGAATCAGAAGCTTTACCACGCTTTTCCTAATTAATCAATAGAAATCGAATGTCATGTATTAGTGTAATGATTGAATCAAACGAAGTAAATTTAAATTTGTAAACTATAATATAATATGAAGTACTTACAACTTCTATGGGAATTGTTCTTTTAGCAACAAAGGCTTCCCAATCCCTCTTCGATATGTGACCCCATATTTCGTAGGGCATCTTCGAAGGTGATTGCTCTCCACCTTCGTTTCCCGTTTTGACCTTTTTGGTCGTAAGGGCACGCCTCTTCGTAATCCAGCCAGTCATTAGCTTGGATTTGAAATCTCTGAATCTTTCAGCAACAGCTGAAAGAAACACATTCTTCTTGTCCTCATCGCTCTCGATGTGGAAAAGATTCTACAAAAAAATTTATATTTATTATTGTCAATCAAATTAATTTTAAAATGAAACTAAATGAGTAAAAATAGTAAAGTTGCTTACCACAGTATCATTCCATAGAGAGTTCTTCGAACCCTCTGGAACCTCGTTCCATGCGTGCAATATGGAAAGCTTGCGGATACATAGACCCACTTGTTTTCCATATTGCCTACGCGGTTTTCCGCAGGGTTGACCCAATGCATTGTCAATCGGTGGGAGCATTGTATTACAAATGCATTGTTGTGGGAGCATCCATTGGTGGGGCGTCTTCAGTCTCAAAATCATTGTCAATCGGTGGAGCGTCTTCAGCCATACGCTCGTATCTCACAATTTGGTCCTCTTTGCTGTCATAACTACGATGCTCATTATCCGAGGTCTCAATCTCGAGGACAATTTCGTCTCTAAATAGATGCATTGTATATCAGTACCTGAAAGAGTATGAATAGAAATATATTAGAACATAAGCTAAGTGATATTAAGAATATGAGTATGATTTACAATTCTAAAACGTTCAACACAATATTATATAACAAATAGTGTTATGTGCAAAGTTTCATGCAAAACAAACCAAGTGCCAAAAAAACTGTAAAAAGCTTTAAATTCATACCTTGTGAATCACTTAATTCAAATGTATTCCTTCCATGTGATCTACACGCATATAACCAACATCTAAATCATCTACATTATCTTGATCCACTGATTTTGGATTGATAAAGGGAGAGGAGTCTTCAAAAGCATCATATTCTTCCTCATGCTGAACATCACCTATACCAAGGATTCTTCTTTTTCCCGGTACAACAATAGATCATTGTTTATCAGACGGGTCTACAATGAAGAATACTTGCTTGGCTTGTGTGGCTAGTATGAATGGCTCCTCACTATCACGCAAACGAGCTAAGTCTACAAGAGTGAATCCACAAGGGTCGTCATTTTTTACGCATCGTCAATTATTATCTACCCACTAACATTTGAAAAGACCAATATTGAAAGTAGAGTAGTCAAGCTCCCATATTTCATGTACCCGCCCGTAGTATACGAATTTAGCATCAACCGGCGCTTGATCCTTCGCACTCGCGTAAAATGTAGATGACGCCAAAGTACAAACCCCACTATTCCATAGATACAATGATTTCATATCTTGACCCTCAGTCCAAAATGTGAAGCCATTGACATCGTAACCCTCATATTTGTTGACATCATCACGAGGACCAAAAGCTAACCACTTAACAATTTCAGATACACCCTTTAGTTCTTCGCATATTACTCGATTATGAAACCAATTAATAAACGTCTTGTTATGCAACTGCATCAATGCCCTATCCCCTTTAGAAGGATGTTTTGCACGCAATATATCAAAATGCTCACTCAAAAAAGGATGAACTTCCGGAATATGATGCAACACATACAAGTGTGCTTGTAGAAGGCTTTCTCGAGGAGGTGGAAAATACATCACAAACATGCATAAAGATACAATCACGTTGAGTTGAAGTGCAGCAAGTTTAAAGGGATCAAGAACTTTACTACAAATTGTGTTGAAGAACGAACACAGCTCGGTAATAGCATATCTCACAAGTTTTGGCAGTATTCCACGAATTGCAATTGGTTAGAACACTTGCATCATTACATGGCAATCGTGAGATTTCATGCTTCCCAACTTCAGCTCACCATTTAGGCTCACAAATCTCTTCATGTTGGACGATTACCCTAAAGGAACCTTAATGCCATACAAACACTCACATAATGTCCGCTTCTCTGCTTTGGATAATGTGTAGCAAGCTGGAGGCAAATAAACATTGTCATTACTCATCTTCTTCTTACTGCCACCAACTTCATCAGCTCTATTTCTTTTCTTACTCACCTTAACATGTGCCCACAACTCCGGACGAAGACCCTTACATTCAAACCAATCTCGTACGGCCCTAACATCCTTTGTTTTACCCGGAATGTTCATGAGAGTCCCGAGTATGGCATCGCATACATATTTCTTTATATGCATAACGTCAAGACAATGCCTAACCTGTAGATCTCTCCAATATGGAAGCTTCCAAAAGATTGATTCTTTTTTCCATAATCGGTCTTCACCCCCTTGCACTTGCCCCGTTTTACCAAATACAGTCTCAACTCCCTTAACCTGTTCATAAACCTCATAACCGGTCAACGGTCGACGAGCTACACGGTCCTTAACCTCCCCGGTGAACAACTTCTTCTTCTTACGATATTGGTGGTCTCGTGGGAGGAACTTTCGATGGTGCATGAATACGTGTTTGCACTTAGGAATCCACGTGGATTCCATGTCATCGATACATATTGGGCATGCTTTCTTCCATTTGTTCTTCTACCCCGATAAGTTGCCATATGCCGGAAAATCATTAACGGTGCATAAAAGCATTGCACGCAAGGTGAACTCCTCATTAGCATATGCATCAAACACTGAAACGCCTTCATCCCACATCTTTCTCAAATCCTCAACGAGAGGTGCAAGATACACATCTATGTCATTGCCAGGTTGTTTAGGACCCGAGATAAGAAGCGTAAGCATTTTGTACTTACACTTCTTGCACAACCAAGGTGGCAAATTATAGATCACTAAAAGTACTGGCCAAGTACTATGTTGAGAACAAAGATTGCCGAATGGGTTCATTCCATCCGTACACAGTCCGAGCCTTAAATTACGAACCTCATCCCCAAAAGTCTTATGCAACCTATCAATACTCTTCCACTCCGGAGAATCAGATGAATGATTGAGCAACTGACCTTTCTTTACCCTATCTGGATGCCACGTCAAATTTAACGCATCTTTCTTTATAGAAAACAAGCGCTTGAATCTAGGTATTATTGGAAGATACCACAATACCTTAGCCGGGGGCCCTTTTGCATCCCGAGCTCCTTTACGCTTGTAACGCGATAACCCACACCTAGGACACTCTTCTAAGTTCTCGTTTTCATTCCGATACAACACACAATCATTTGGAGACGCATAAATCTTCTGGTACTCTAGGCCGAAAGGACACATGAGCTTTTTGGCATAATATGTCGACTTTGGAAGTTCATTTCCCTCTGGAAGCATCTCACCTAACGCTTCTAATAACATTGTGAAACTAGCGTCACTCCAATTGAACTTTGACTTAATGTTGAAAATTGTCAACGCTGCTGTTAGTTAGGTGAACTTTGTACATCCAGGGTACAAAGGCTTTTGAGAAGCCTCTGTCAACATGTCAAAAACACGAGGACGTTTTTCTAACTCATCCTCGACTCCCTCCATCATCTCATCAACACGATCCACATCCTCATCGAAATTCTCTTCATCTGTCTCATACCCATCAACATGATCTACTACATCCCTAGCCAACCGCAGCAATTAATGCTTCTTTTTTTAATTTTTCTGTTTTAACGGTTACTTTTAGGATTATTTGCTGTGGTCCATTGCCTAACCGCAGTAATTAATGTTGGTACTATGTATTTGCTGCGGTGAAGCCAAAAAAACCGAAGCAATTAATTGCTTTTTTTTTCAATTGTTTTTCCTATTTATTGCTGCGAATTTAAAAAACCACAACAAATGATAAGCAGCAAATACGTTTTTTTCCACTAGTGCTTCATCGTTCATTCTTCAGTGATCAATGGTCCTTGTTCATTCTTCTTCTTGCATTCTTCAATGATCATTAATCCTCGTTCATTTTTATTTGTCATTAATCCTTTTTCATCCTTCATCGTTTATTCTTGAATGATCATTAATCCTTGTTCAATATTGATTGATCATTGATCCTTGTTCATTCTTCATCGTTTATTCTTCAATATTCATTGATCCTTCATCATTCTTCATCGTTCATTGTTCATTCGTAATTGATCCTTGTTTATTCTTCAAGGATCATTGATCCTTGTTCATTGTTCATTGATCATTGATTCGTGTTCATTCTTCATCGTTCATTGTTCAACAATCGTTGATTCTTGTACATTCTTCTTCGTTCTTTCTTCATTAATCATTAATCTTTTTTAATTCTTCATCGTTCATTCATCAATGATCATTTATCCTTCTTCATTGTTTTTTATTCATTGATCATTAATCCTTGTTCATTATTCATTGTTTATTATTCATTGATCATTGATCCTTGTTCATTCTTCATCTTTCATTTTTCATTTATCATTGATCCTTGTTTAATGTTCATCTTTTAGTGTTCATTGACCATTGATGCTTGTTCATTCTTCAGCGTTTATTCTTCAATGTTCATTCATTCTTATTCATTGTTCATCGTTTATTGTTTATTGATCATTGATCCTTGTTCATTCTTTATCGTTAATTTTTCAATGATCATTGATCCTTGTTCATTATTCATCGTTCGTTCCTCAATTACCATTGATCCTTTTTCATTCTTCATCGTATATTCTTCAATCAACATTGATCCTTGTTCATTCTTCACCGTTCATTGTTCATTGATCATTGATCCTTGTTCAATCTTCATCGTTCATTCTTCAATGATCATTGATGCTTGTTAATTCTTCATCGTTCATTCTTCATTAATCATTGATCCTTGTTCATTCTTTATCGTTCATTCTTAAATTTTCATCGATCCTTGTTCATTTTTTATCGTTCATTCTTTATTAATCATAGATTCTTATTCATTCTTCATCATTCATTCTTCAATTATCATTGATCCTTGTTCATTCTTCATAATTCATTCTTCAATGATCATTGATCCGTATTCTATCTTCATCATTCATTGTTTAATGTTCGTTGATCCTTGTTCTTTCTACATCGTTCATTCTTCATTTATCATTAATTTTTTCATTCTGCATCGTTCATTCATTAATGATCATTGATCTTTGTTCATTGTTCTTCTTTCATTGATCATTAATCCTTGTTCATTGTTCATCGTTTATTGTTCAATTATGATTAATTCTTATTAATTCTTCAGCGTTCATTCTTCTGTGATTATTGATCCTTGTTCATTGTTCATCGTTTATTCTTCATTTATCATTGATACTTGTACATTCTTCATCTTTCATTCTGCAGTGATAAATGGTCCTTGTTCATTCTTCATCTTTCATTCTTCAATGATTATTAATCCTCGTTCATTCTTTATTTATCATTGATCCTTTTTCATTCTTCATCATTTATTCTTCAATGATGATTGATCCTTGTTCATTGTTCATCGATCATTGATCCTTGTTCATTCTTCATCATTCATTCTTCAATATTCATTTATCCTTGATCATTCTTCATCGTTCATTGTTTATTAATCCTTGATCCTTGTTCCTTCGTGAAGGATAATTGATCCTTTTTCATTCTTCATTGATCATTGATTCGTGTTCATTCTTCATCGTTAATTCTTCATTAATCATTAATCTTTTTTCATTCTTCATCGTTCATTCATAAGTGATGATTGATCCTTCTTCATTGTTCTTTGTTCATTTATCATTAATCCTTGTTCATTAGTCATCGTTTATTGTTCATTGATCATTGATCCTTGTGCATTCTTCATCTTTCATTTTTCATTGATCATTGATCCTTCTTCATTGTTCATATTTTATTGTTGATTGACCATTGATGCTTGTTCAGTCTTCATTATTCATTCTTTATTTATCATTTATCCTTGTTCATTCATGATCATTCATTCTTTGTTGATCATTGATCCGTGTACATTCTTCATTGTTCGTTGTTCAATGATCGTTGATCCATGTGAATTCTACATCGTTCATTCTTTATTGATTTTTAATTTTGTTCATTCTTCATCGTTTTTTTATCAATGATCATTGATCCTTGTTCATTGTTCTTTGTTCACTTATCATTAATCCTTGTTCGTTGTTCATTGTTTATTGTTCAATTATCATTCATCGTTGTTCATTCTTCATCTTTCGTTCTTCATTGATCATTGATCCTTTTTCATTCTTCATCGTTCATTCTTCAATGATCAATGGTCCTTGTTAATTCTTCATCGTTCATTCTTTAATGATTATTGATCCTCGTTCATTCTTTATTGATCATCGATACTTTTTCATTCTTCATCGTTTATTCTTGTATGATCATGGATCCTTGTTCATTCTTCATTGTTCATTCTTTATTAATCATTGATCCTTGTTCATTCATGATCGTTGATTCGTCATTGATCAATGGTACTTGTTCATTCTTCATTGTTCATTTTTCAATGATCCAGGATCCTCGTTCATTCTTTATTGAACATTGATCCTTTTTCATTCTTCATCGTTCAATCATCAATGATCATTGTTCCTTCTTCATTGTTCACTGATCATTGATCCTTTTTAATTATTCATCGTTTATTCTTCAATGATCATTGATCCTTGTTCATTCTTCGTCGTTCATTCTTCAATGATCATTCATTATTCAATGATCGTTGATTCGTGTTCATTCTCCAGCATTCATTATTTAATGATCGTTGATCCTCGTTCATTCTTCATCATTCATTATTCATTGATCATTAATTTTGTTCATTCTGAATGGTTCATTCATCAATGATCATTGATCCTTGTTCATTGTTCTTCGTTCATTGATCATTAATCTATATTCGTTGTTCATCGTTTATTGTTCAATTATCATTGATCCTTCTTCATTATTGATCTTTCATTCTTCCTTGATCATTGATCCTTGTTCATTTTTTATCGTTCATTGGTTATTTATCATTGATCCTTGTTCATTCTTCATCGTTCATTCTTCAACGATCATTGATCCTTATTCATTATTCAACGTTCATTCTTCAATGATCATTGATCCTTCTTCATTCTTCATCGTTTATTCTTCAATGAACATTGATCCTTGTTAATTCTTCACCGTTCATTGTTCATTGATTATTCATTCTTGCTCATTGTTCATCGTATATTGTTTATTGATCATTGATCCTTGTTCATTCTTCATCGTTCATTCTTAAATAATCATTGATCCTTATTCAATCTTCATCATTTATTCTTCATTGATCATTGATCCGTGTTCTATCATCATCGTTCATTATTCAATGATCGTTGATCATTGTTCGTTCGACATCGTTCATTCTTCATTTCTCATTGATCCTTGTTAATTGTTCATTGTTCATTCTTCAAAAATCATTGATCCTTATTCATTTTTCATCGTTTATTCTTCAATTATCATTGATCCTTGTTCATTCTTCAGTGTTCATTCTTCATGGATTATTGATCCTTGTTCATTGTTCATCGTTCATTCTTCTTTGATCTTTGATCCTTGTACATTCTTGATCGTTCATTCTTCAGTGATCAATGGTCCTTGTTCATTCTTAAAAATTCATTCATCAATGATCGTTGATCCTTGTTTATTCTTTATTTATAACTGATACTTTTTCATCCTTTATCTTTTATTCTTCAATGGTCATTGATCCTTGTTCATTGTTTATTGATCATTGATCCTTGTTCATTCTTCATCATTCATTCTTTAATGTTCATTGATCATTGATCATCCTTCATCGCTCATTATTTATTCATCATTAATCCTTCTTCATTCTTCAATGATCATTGATCCTTGTTCATTCTTCATTGATCATTGATTAGTGTTAATTCTTCATCGTTCATTTATCAATGATCGTTGATTCTTGTACATTCTTCATCGTTCATTCTTCATTGATCATTAATCCTTTTTTGTTCTTCATCGTTCATTCATCAATGATCATTTATCCTTGTTCATTGTTCTTTATTCATTGATCATTAATCCTTGTTCATTATTCATCGTTTATTGTTCATTGATCGTTGATCCTTGTTCATGCTTCATCTATCATTTTTCATTGATCAATGATCCTTGTTCGTTGTTCATCTTTTATTGTTTATTGACCATTGATTCTTGTTTATTCTACATCGTTCATTTTTCATTTATCATTCATCCTTGTTCAGTTTTGATCATTCCATCTTTGATGATCATTGATCCATTTTCATTCTTCATCGTTCATTTTTTAATGATCGTTAATCCTTGTTCATTCTTCATTGATAATTGATCCTTGTTCATTCTTCATATTTTATTCTTCAATGAACATTGATCCTTGTTCATTCTTCACCTTTCATTGTTCATTGATCATTTATTCTTGTTCATTGTTCAACGTTTATTATTCATTTATCATTGATCCTTGTTTATTATTCATCGTTCATTATGCAATGATCATTGAACCTTGGTCATTCTTCATCGTTCATTGTTTAATGATAATTGATGCTTGTTCATTCCTCATCGTTCATTCTTCATTAATCATTGATCCTTGTTCATTCTTCAATAATCATTGATCCTTGTTCATTCTTCATTGTTCATTCTTTATTAATCATTGATCCTTGTTCATTCTTCATCGTTCATTCTTCAATGATCATTGATCCATGTTCATTCTTCATTGATCATTGATCCGTGATCTATCTTCATCGTTCATTCTTAAATGATCGTTGATCCTTGTTCTTTCTACATCGTTCATTCTTCATAGATCATTAATTTTGTTCATTCTTCATCGTTCATTCATCAATGATCATTGATCCTTCTTCATTGTTCTTCTTTCATTGATCATTAATCCTTGTTCTTTGTTCATAATTCATTGTTCATTGATCATTGATCCTTGTTCATTCTTCATCTTTCATTTTTCATTGATCATTGATCCGTGTTCAATGTTAATCTTTTATTGTTCATTGACCATTGATGCATGTTCATTCTTCATCGTTCATTCTTCATTTATCATTCATCCTTGTTCATTCCTAATCATCCATTCTTTGTTGATCATTGATCCGTGTTCATTCTTTATCATTCATTGTTCATTGCTTGTTGATTCGTGTTCATTCTTAATCTTTCTTTCTTCATTGATCATTGATCCTTGTTCGTTCTTCATCTTTCATTCTTCAATGATCAATGATCATTGATCCTTGTTCATTGTTCATTGATCATTGATCCTTCTTCATGCTTCTTCATTCATTCTTTATTAATCATTGAGCCTTGTTCATTCTTCACATATCGCTCATTATTCCATGATCATTTATCCTTAATCATTCTTCATCATTCATTCTTTATTGATCATTGGTCCTTGTAAGTTCTTCATCGTTCGTTGTTCAATGATCGTTGATCCTTGTTCTTTCTACATCGTTTATTCTTCATAGATCATTAATTTTTTTCATTCTTCATCGTTCATTCATCAATGATCATTGATCCATGTTCATTGTTCTTTGTTCATTTATCGTTAATCCTTCTTCATTGTTCATTGTTTATTGTTCAATTATCATTGATCCTTGTTCATTCTTCATCATTCATTCTTCATTGATCATTGATCCTTGTTCATTGTTCATCGTTCATTCATCATTGATATTTGATCCTTGTACATTCTTCATCGTTCGTTCTTCAGTGATCAATGGTCCCTGTTTATTCTTCATCGTTCATTCTTCAATGATCGTCGATCCTCGTTCATTCTTTATTGATCGTTGATACTTTTTTATTCTTCGTCGTTCATTCTTCAATGATCATTGATTCTTGTTTATTTTTCATCGTTCATTCTTTATTAATCATTGATCCTTGTTCATTCTTCATCGTTCATTCTTCAGTGATCAATGGTCCTTGTTCATTCTTCATCGTTCATTATTCAATGATCAAGGATCCTCGTTCATTCTTTATTGAACATTGATCCTTTTTCAATCTTCATCGTTCATTTATCAATGATCATTGATCCTTGTTCATTGTTCATTGTTCATTGATCATTGATCCTTGTTCACTCTTCCTTGTATATTCTTCAATGACCATTGATCCTTGTTCATTCTTCATCTTTCATTCTTCATTGATCATTGATCCTTATTCATTCTTTATCGTTCATTCTTTATTGATCAATGATCCTTGTTTATTCTTAATCGTTCATTCTTCAATGAACATTGATCCTTGTTCAATATTCATTGTTTATTCTTCAATGATTATTGATACATGTTCATTATTCATCGTTTATTCTTCAATGAACATTGATCCTTGTTCATTCTTCACTGTTCATTGTTCAATTATCATTCATTCTTGTTCATTGTTCATCGTTTATTGTTTATTGATCATTATTCCTTGTTCATTCTTCATCATTTATTCTTGAGTGATCATTGATGCTTGTTCATTCTTCATAGTTCATTCTTCCGTAATCATTGATCCTTGTTCATTCTTCATCGTTCATGCTTCAATGATCATTGATCATTGATCCTCGTTCATTCTTTATTGATCGTTGATACTTTTTCATTCTTCGTCGTTCATTCTTCAAAGATCATTTATCCTTTTTCATTCTTCATCGTTCATTCTTTATTAATCATTGATCGTTGTTCATTCTTCAGTGATCAATGGTCCTTGTTCATTCTTCATCGTTTATTATTCAATGATCAAGGATCCTCGTTCATTGTTTATTCAACATTGATCCTTTTTCATTCTTCATCGTTCATTGATGAATGATCATTGACCCTTGTTCATTGTTCACTGATCATTGATCCTTGTTCATTCTTCATCGTTTATTCTTCAATGGTCATTGATCCTTGTTCATTCTTCATCTTTCATTGATCCTTCTTCATTCTTTATTGATCATTGATCCTTGTTTATTCTTCATCGTTCATTCTTCAATGATCATTGATCCTGGTTCAAAATTCATCGTTCATTCTTCAATGATCATTGATTTGTGTTCATTCTTCATCGTTTATGCTTCAATGAACTTTAATCGTTGTTCACTCTTCACAGTTCATTGTTCATTGATCACTCATTCTTGTTCCTTGTTCATAGTTCATTCTTCCATAATCATTGATCCTTGTTCATTCTTTATCGTTCATTCTTCCTTGATCATTGATCCTTATTCAGTATACATCGTTCATTCTTCAATGATCATTGATCCTTGATCATTCTTTGTCGTTTATTCTTCATTGAACATTGACCCGTGTTCATTCTTCACCATTCATTGTTCATTGATCATTCCTTCTTGCTCATTGTTCATCATTTATTGTTTAATGAACATTGATCCTTGTTCATTCTTCATCGTTTATTCTTCAATGATCATTGATGCCTGTTCATTCTTCATAGTTCATTCTTCAATAATCATTGATCCTTGTTCATTCTTCATCGTTTATTCATGATTAATCATTGATCCTTGTTGATTCTTCATCGTTCATTCTTCAATGATTATTGATCCTTGTTCATTTTCATTGACCTTTGATTTGTGTTCTGTCTTCATCGTTCATTGTTCAATGATCGTTGGTCCTTGTTCTTTCTACATCGTTCATTCTTCATTTATTATTAATTTTTTTCATTCTTCATCGTTCATTCATTAATGATCATTGATCCTTGTTCATTGTTCTTCTTTCATTGATCATTAATCCTTATTCATTGTTCATCGTTTATTGTTCAATTATCATTGATCTTTGTTTATTCTTCATCGTTCATTCTTCATTGATTATTGATCCTTGTTTATTGTTCATCGTTCATTCTTCATTGATAATTGATCCTTGTACATTCTTCATTGTTCATTCTTTAGTGATCAATGGTCCTTGTTCATTCTTCATTGATCCTCGTTCTTTGTTTATTTATTATTGATTGTTTTTCCATCTTCATCGTTTAATCTTTAATGATGATTGATTCTTGTTAATTGTTCATTGATCATTGATTCTTGTTCCTCCTTCATCGTTTATTCTTTAATGTTCATTGATCCTTTATCATTCTTCATCATTCATTGTTTGTTCATCATTGATCCATGTTCATTTTTCAATGATTATTGATCCTTGTTCATTCTTCATTGATCATTGATTCGTGTTCATTCTCCATCGTTGATTGATCAATGATCATTGATCCTTGTACATTCTTCAACATTCATTCTTCATTGATCATTAATCTTTTTTCATTCTTCATCGTTAATGCTTGTTTGTTGTTCTTTGTTCATTGATCATTAATCCTTGTTCATCATTCATCGTTTGTTGTTCATTGATGATTGATCCTTATTCATTCTTCATCTTTCATTTTTCATTGATCATTGGTCCTTGTTCATTGTTCATCTTTTATTGTTCATTGACCATTGATGCTTATTTATTCTTCACCGTTCATTCTTCATTTATCATTAATCCTTGTTCATTCTTGATCATTCATTCTTTGTTGATCATTAATCAGTGTTCATTCTTGTTCGTTCATTGTTCAATGATCGTTGATCCTTGTTCATTCTTCATCGTTCATTCTTCATTGATCATTGATCCTTGTTCATTCTTCATCGTTCATTCTCCAATGATCATTGATTCTTGTTCATTGTTCATTGATCATTGATCCTTGTTCATTCTTCATCATTCATTCTTCATTGATCCTTGGTCCGTGTTCATTCTTCATCGTTCGTTGTTCAATGATCGTTCATTCTTCATTGATCATTAATTTTGTTGATTCTTCATCGTTCATTCATCACTGATCATCAATCCTTGTTCATTCTTCATCGTTCTTTATTTGTCAATCATTGATCCCTATTCATTCTTCATCGTTCATTTTTCTATGATGATTATTCCTTGTTCATTCTTCGTTGATCCTTGATTTGTGTTCATTCTTCTTCTTTCATTATTCAATGATCGTTGATCGTTGTTCATTCTTCATCATTCATTTTTCAATGATCATTAATTTAGTTCATTCTTCATCGTTCATTCATAAATGATCATTGATACTTGTTCATTGTTCTTATTTCATATATCATTAATCCATGTTCATTGTTCATTGTTTATTGTTCAATTTTCATTGATCCTTATTCATTCTTCATCTATCATTCTTCATTGACCATTGATCCTTGTTCATTCTTTATCGTTAATTCCTTATTGATCATTGATCCTTGTTCATTCTTCATCGTCCATTCTTCAATGATCATTGATCGTTGTTCATTATTCATCGTTCATTCTTCAATGATCATTGATCCTTATTCATTATTCATCGTTTATTCTTCAATGAACATTGATCCTTGTTCATTCTTCACCGTTCATTGTTCGTTGATCATTCATTTTTGTTCATTGTTCATTGTTTATTGTTTATTGATCATTGATCCTTGTTCATTATTTATCGTTCATTCTTAAATTATCATTGATCCTTGTTCATTATTCATCGTCCATTCTTCAATGATCATTGATCGTTGTTCATGGTTCTTCTTTCATTGATCATTAATCCTTGTTCAATATTCATCGTTTATTATTCAATTATCATTGATCCTTGTTCATTCTTCGTCGTTCATTCTTCATTGATCATTGATCCAAGTACATTCTTCATCGTTCATTCTTCAGTGATCAATGGTCCTTGTTCATTCATCATCGTTCATTCTTCAATGCTCATTGATCCTCGTTCATTCTTTATTTATCATTAATGCTTTTTCATTCTTAATCTTCAATGATCGTTGATCCTTGTTCATTGTTCATTGATGATTGATCCTTGTACATTGTTTATAGTTCATTCTTCAATTTTCATTGATCCTTGATCATTCTTCTTCGTTCATTGTTTATTCATCATTGATCCTTGTTCATTCTTCATTGATCATTGATTTGTGTTCATTCTTCATCGTTCATTGTTCAATGATTGTTGATCCTTCTACATTCTTCTTCATTCATTCTTCATTGATCATTAATCTTTTCTCATTCTTCATCGTTCATTCTATAATGATCATTGATCCTTGTTCATAGATCTTTGTTCATTGATCACTAACCGTTGTTCAATATTCTTCGTTTATTGTACATTAATCATTGATCCTTGTTCATTCTTTATCTTTCATTTTTCATTGATCATTGATCCTTGTTCATTGTTCATCTTTTATAGTTCATTAACCATTGATGCTTGTTCGTTCTTCATCGTTCATTCTTCATTTATCATTCATCCTTCTTCATTCTTGATCATTCATTCTTTGTTGATCATTGATCCGTGTTCATTCTTGATCCTTCATTGTTCAATGATCGTTGATCCTTATTCATTCTTAATTGATCATTGATCCTTGTTCATTCTTCATCGTTCATCCTTCAATGATCATTGATCCTTGTTCATTGTTTATTGATCATTGATCCTTGTTCATTCTTCATCGTTTATTCTTCAATGATCATTGAACCTTCTTCATTCTTCATCGTTCATTCTTTATTAATCATTGATTCTTGTTCATTCTTCATTGTTCATTATTGAATGATCATTAATCCTTTTTCATTCTTAATCATTCATTCTTCATTGATCATTGATCCTTGCTCATTCTTCATCGTTCATTATTCATTGATCATTGATCCTTGTTCATTCTTCATCGTTTATTCTTCATTGCTCATTGATCCTTCTTCATTCTTCATCGTTCATTCTTCAATGATCATTGATCCTTGTTCATTGTTCATTGACCATTAATCATTGTTAATTCTTCATCATTCAATCTTCATTGATCATTGGTCCGTGTTCATTCTTCATCGTTCGTTGTTCAATGATCGTTGATCCTTGTTCATTCTACATCGTTCATTCTTGAAGGATCATTAATTTTGTTCATTCTTCATCGTTCATTCATCAATGATCATTAATCCTTGTTCGTTGTTCATCATTTATTGCTCAATTATCATTGATCCTTGTTCATTCTTTATCTTTCATTTTTCATTGATCATTGATCCTTGTTTATTGTTCATCGTTCATTCTTCAATGTTCATTGGTCCTTGATCATTCTTCATCGTTCGTTGTTTATTCATCATTGATCCTTGTTCATTCTTCAATAATCATTGATCCTTGTTCATTCTTCATTAATCATTGATTTGTGTTCAATCTTCATCGTTCATTGTTCAATGATCGTTGATCGTTCTACATTCTTCATCGTTCATTCTTCATTGATCATTAATCTTTTTTCATTCTTCATCGTTCATTCCTTAATGATCATTGATCCTTGTTCATAGTTCTTTATTCATTGATCATTAACCGTTATTCATTATTCTTCGTTTATTGTACATTAATCATTGATCCTTGTTCATTCTTTATCTTTCATTGTTCATTGATCATTGATCCTTGTTCATTCTTCATCGTTTATTCTTCAACGATCGTTGATCCTTCTTCATTCTTCATCGTTCATTCTTTATTAATCATTGATTCTTGTTCATTCTTCATTCTTCATTATTCAATTATCATTAATCCTTTTTCATTCTTAATCATTCATTCTTCATTAATCATTGGTCGGTGTTCATTCTTCATCGTTCGTTGTTCAATGATCGTTGATCCTTGTTCATTCTACATCGTTCATCCTTCATTGATCATTAATTTTGTTCATTCTTCATCGTTCATTCATCAATGATCATTAATCCTTGTTCATTGTTCATCGTTTATTGTTCAATTATCAATGATCCTTGTTCATTCTTCATCTTTCATTCTACATTGATCATTGATCCTTGTTCATTGTTCATCGTTAATTCTTCAATGTTCAGTAATCCTTGATCATTCTTCATCGTTCATTGTATATTCATCTTTGATCCTTGTTCATTTTTAATGATCAGTGATCCTTGTTCATTCTTCTATGATCATTGATCCTTGTTAATTCTTGATTGATCATTGATTCGTGTTCATTCTTCATCGTTCATTGTTCAATGATCGTTGATCCTTGTACAATCTTCTTCGTTCATTCTTCGTTGATCATTAATCTTTTTTTATTCTTCATCGTTCATTCCTCAATGATCATTAATCCTTGTTCTTTGTTCTTTGTTCATTGATCATTAATCCTTGTTCATTGTTTATCGTTTATTGTTCATTGATCATTGATCCTTGTTCATTCTTCATCTTTAATTTTTCAATGATCATTGGTCCTTGTTCATTGTTCATCTTTTATTGTTCATTGACCATTGATGCTTGTTCATCCATCATCGTTCATTCTTCATTTATCATTCGTCCTTGTTCATTCTTGATCATTCATTCTTTGTTGATCATTAATCAGTGTTCATACTTGATCGGTCGTTGTTCAATTATCGTTGATCCTTGTACATTCTTCATCGTTCATTCTTCATTGGTCATAGATCCTTGTTCATTCTTCATCGTTCATTCTTCCACGATCATTGATCCTTGTTCATTGTTCATTTACCATTGATCCTTGTTCATTCTTCATCATTCATTCTTCATTGATCATTGGTTCGTGTTCATTCTTCATCGTTCGTTGTTCAATGATCGTTGATCCTTGTTCATTTTACATCGTTGATTCTTCATTGATCATTAATTTTTTTCATGCTTCATCATTCATGCATCAATGATCATTAATCCTTGTTGATTGTTCATCATTTATTGTCCAATTATCATTGATCCTTGTTCATTCTTCATCTTTCATTCTTCATCTTTCATTCTTCATTGATCATTGATCCTTGTTTATTGTTCATCGTTCATTCTTCAATGTTCATTGATCCTTTATCATTCTTCATCGTTCATTGTTTATTCATCATTGATCCTTGTTCATTTTTTAATGATCATTGATCCTTGTTCATTCTTCGATGATCATTGATCCTTGTTCATTCTTCATTGATCATTAATTCGTGTTCATTCTTCATCATTAATTTTTTAATGATCGTTGATCCTTGTACATTCTTCATCGTTTATTCTTCATTGATCATTAATCTGTTTTAATTCTTCATCGTTCATTTCTCAATGATCATTGATGCTTGTTCATTGTTCTTTGTTCATTGATCATTAATCCTTGTTCATTATTCATCGTTTATTGTTCATTAATGATTGATCCTTGTTCATTCTTCATATTTCATTTTTCATTGATCATTGATCCGTTATCATTGTTCATCTTTTATTGTTCATTAACCATTGATGCTTTTTCATTCGTCATCGTTTAATCTTCATTTATTATTTATCCTTGTTAATTCTTGCTCATTCATTCTTTGTTGATCATTCATCCGTGTTCATTATTGATCGTTCATTGTTCAATGATCGTTGATCCTTGTTCATTCTTAATCCTTCATTCTTCAAGTATCATCGATCCTTGTTAATTCTTCATCATTCATTCTTCAATGATCATTGATCCTTGTTCATTGTTCATTGATCATTGATCCTTATTCATTCTTCATTGATCATTGATCCTTGTTGATTGTTCACCGTTTATTCTTCAATGATCATGGATCCTTCTTTATTCTTCATCGTTCATTCTTTATTAATCATTGATTTTTGTTCATTCTTCATTTCCATTAATCCTTGTTCATTCTAATTCATTCATTCTTCATTGATCATTGGTCCGTGTTCATTCTTCATCCTTCGTTGTTCAATGATCGTTGATTCTTGTTCATTCTACATCGTTCATTTTTCATTGATCATTATTTTTTTTTCATTCTTCATCATTCATTCATCAATTATCATTAATTCTTGTTCATTGTTCATCGTTTATTGTTCAATTATCATTGATCCTTGTTCATTCTTCATCTTTCATTCTTCATTGATCATTGATCCTTGTGCATTGTTCATCGTTCATTCTTTAATGTTCAGTGATCTTTGATCATTCTTCATCGTTCATTGTATATTCATCTTTGATCCTTGTTCATGCTTTAATGATCTGTGATCCTTGTTCATTCTTCAATGATCATTGCTTCTTTTTCATTCTTCATTGATCATTGATTCGTGTTCATTCTTCATCGTGCATTCTTCAATCATCGTTGATCCTTGTACAACCTTCTTCGTTCATTCTTCATTGATCATTAATCTTTTTTCATTCTTCATCGTTCATTCCTCAATGATCATTAATCCTTGTTCATTGTTCTTTGTTCATTGATCATTAATCCTTGTTCATTATTCTTCGTTTATTGTTCATTGATCATTGATCCTTGTTCATTCTTCATCTTTGTTGACTCAATTAGGAACGGGAACAGCAACAAGAGGGGGGGTGAATTGTTGTTGTTGTAAGTTTAAGCGATTGTGCCCTGTTTTTGCGGAATTATTCAAAATAAATAAAGCTTAAACTAAGAGCAAAATAATAAGAGAGACGCACGATTTTTACGTGGAAACCTTTTGGGCCTAAACAAAAGGAAAAACCACGACCACTTGGGATTTTCAACAACTCCACTATGTTTAAGGCAATTAGTTACAATCACAATAAACACCTTGCTTCACTCGAAGCGTAACACCTAGGCCGACTCCTCTTCTCTCTAATTGCTTTACTCCAAGCAACAACCTTAGCTTCTCTACAAGCTAAACCTCTCTAGCTTCACTCAAAGCTATCTAATTTTCCCCTTAGACTCACCCGAGTCTAATTACATAAACACTCAAAAACCCTTACAAAAAGGATTGAAATTCTCTAAAATAAATCAAAGAGTTGCACAAGTAAATATTATGAATTAATTGGCAATTTAAAAACACAAAATATTACTTGTAGAATTTCCAAAAATAAACGCTCAAAAATTATTTTTCTTTTAAAGCATGCGTTTTTCTCACTTTATGAAAAACCGAGCTAGTTAGCTTATTTATAATAAAATAAATTTCTAAAAATAGAAAAATATTCCAACCCATTATCCTTAGTCATGGATTAATGAATGATGCTGAATGAATCACAAAACGGTTAATACTTCAGCCTTTGAATAAATCAAACAAACGGTTAAGGCAATAAGTAACCGCTATTCACTGATAACCGCTGTTCCCTGATAACCGCTGTTCCCTAAAGTAGCAGTTACTTCTTGTTCCCCACGTTAATGGCTGGAACTTCATGCTATATTTAGAAAACGGTTTTATCACACGGTTATTTTTTGACAAAGTCAAAACGGTTATCTTTTTGACCAATTCTTAGTAAATGGTTATTTTTACTATTTTTAGGAAAAGATTATTTTTATTATTTTTCAGAAAATCCAAAAATAATTAAAGCATAACTGCTGTTCCTACTTTTTAGTAGATCCAAGTTTATCTCCTAAAAATAAGGAATTAATCTTGAAACCCACACGTGAGGAATTTTAGAAATTCTTTTTGCCAATTAACTTTAATAAACTAATGCAACCAATTAATTTAAATACATTAACTAAAAAATAAAAGATAGAATTTATTAGCTAACGTAAATTGACTTCAGTTTGGGAACACTGCGCTGTCTCCAAATTCCAACTTGCTAGAACATCAAACCTGGGAATAGTAGACTTCCTGTCTCCATTTTACATCCCACGTGATATACTCTTCTAACATCTCTTGAAACCTTTTGACATGTGTATTCCCATGAACTAAGTCATCGGTACTATCAACGATCACAATTAATCGGATATCGACCTGCACAAAATCTCTAAACAAATATTTGCTAAAGTGTAGTCATCATCAAAACTCAAGAGGTCCAACAAATTCCCCCTTTTTGATGATGACAAACTTTTAAACAAACTTAAAAACACAATAGAGTAAACCAAATGTTGAAGAGTATGTTAGAGATCAAAACAACTCTTCTTAACTAAATATCATGATACATGTTACTCTAAAAATAATCAAAACAACAACTTCCAACAACTTGACTAGAAATAACAAAACAAGAAGTCAGTAACTTCCAACAACTAACAAATCAGTAACTTCCAACAACTAACAAAATTAGCAACACACAAACATCAGACCATCAAGAACCAGCAAGAACCAATAAGCCCAACATAATAGATTTAACTAGATCTCAAACATGCTCAAGCATTATTTAAGTTTGTGCCAAATATTCCCCCTTTTGACATCATTCAAAAAGAAGATAAACAATCAAGCCATAGCACTAAATATAGTCAAAGATAGGATAGGAAGCAAATTTTAAAAGAACACAAAGAATGCAAGCATGATAAGCAAAGATTAACCAACCTAACATAGTAGCATATGTAAAAAGGTTCAACAAAGCTAACAATGTTTAGGATGTGTACCCCAGCTGGTACTAAAAGAAAGAAATTGTTTAGTGACAGAGACAATAGCAATGAAAAATATAAAAGGGGAACTATGAAGCAGGAGCATCTTCATCAACATATTCGGTTTCCACCTCGACTGTATCCAATTTAGCGCCAAGACGAGCCTCCATCTGAGTCATCTGGTCAGCTAAAGAGGCTAGGGAAACACGGATCTCATCTTGAAATTTGAAGAAGCGATCCTGCAAATCATCAAGCTTGAGAAGAATGGAATATAAGGGAGCAGTAGGAACGGTTGCCTGATCAAAGCTGTGTTTGTGAAATGATGGTGATGGTGATCTTGGTGTTGGTGAAGGTAGTGGTGATTGAAAATGATGAGTTGGTGGAGTGGTTGGCTTTGATGAGGGAAAACTATTGGGTTCAGCCCTAGAGTCTTCTTCAAGAGAAACCTTAGATTCCACCCCCTGGTCGTCTTCCTCAGAAGGAACAACCTCCTGTTCCTTAACTCCATCTTCTTCTTTCTCCTGTTCCTCCTTCTCCACTTCTCCCTCTTTCTCCAGTTCCTCCTTTTCCTTCTCTTCCTCTTCATCCTGTTCCTCCTTTTCCTTCCCCTCTTCCTCCTGTTCCTCATCATCAGAATCAATCTCAACCTGTTCCACAATATTTTCAAGGACCCCTTCCTCATTTAGTTTAAGGCGCAAATTACTCAAACATTTTGCACCTATCATATTGCTGGGACCCATAGGAAAACTATAATCACCCAGTGGAACACCAAACTTTGAGAAAATCCATGACAACAAACCACCATAGCCAACCATACAACGTTTGGCTATACAATCATTTAAATGAGAAATCATCAAGGAAGGAAAATTAATCTTTATGTTGTTTACCATACAATATATCAGGGTTGCATCTCGAAGACTTACCTCACTACGTTTTGAGTTTCGTGGCAAGATAAACCTTCTAGCAATGTTGTACAGCAACTTATGTAAAGGAGACAGGACATTGTGACTTACTTTCCCCCTTTTTTGCCTAACCCCCAAGCATCTCCAAACATCTTTTTCATCTCTTCCAGAAAATGCAATCTTAGACCCAACATGATAAACGTCAAAACCAGTAGCAGGAACACCTAACCACTCTCCTAAAGTCAGACTATCAAATTCAATATCAATATCTTTGATTGAACTAGAACAAACTCCATCATGAACAGCAAAATTAGAAATAAACTCATGCATAATGTCAGGGTAAATGGGGTTGCAGCAATATACGCTCATAAGTGATTCCCATTTTTGAGTTTGTAAAATTTCATGGAATTTAGGAAAGGTTGTAGATTCGTACCATTCTTTGTCTAGACCAAATCCTACAGACATTTCTTTAGAAAGTTCTTCAGCATTTATGTAATGCGTTACCTTCTTTTTCTTGGCAGAGTGAGTTGAAGGTTTCTTGGATTCTCTTGTTCTTTTACCACTTGTTTGCGGAGACATAGGGGTGTCCTCTGGTTCCTTGGAAGAAGATTTAGGTCTGGGAGTGTGAGAAGGTGGGTAGATAACTCGAAGAGGGACAGGTTGCTTCATTTTTGGGTTCAGATTCTTGGTTTTCATTGAAGTTTTTAGAGAGAAAAGCAAAGGAGAATGGCGAAGTGAAAGGGAAATGGGAGGAATGACGGTTTAGGGTTGAGTGAACGTGAAAGGTTAGTGAAGATGAAATGAAAGATGGGACGAGTGGGAGTAATTATACCTGATGAAGTGACGTGCTAGAGGCAGTTATCAAATCAAGACAATTGATTTTGAATTGTGAAGTTGGAATACGTTGAGTGATTCAACTCCTACTAAAAAAAACTGCTGGAATAAAAATTGTTGTTTTTGTTTGTTTTCTTTTTTTTTTTTTTTTTTTTTTTTTTAATTTTTTTTTTAAAAAAATGGTAAAATTATGCTACTACTGTTTGATCAAGATAATCATGCAATCATAAGAGCATCCAAAGTATATACCTTTAAAAAATGCGTACCTGATCCTTTCGATAATTGATTTATCAATCAAGATTATTGTGGTTGATTGATCATTTTCAATTTTCATTTTGTCTCTAGGAATCATATATGATACTTCTTTTAATGCAGCTTGATCATGCCAAGTTCCAATCTCATTTTCTCATGCTGTTCCCTTGGGAGCGGTTTGGTCATGATATCTGCTATTTGCTCGTTAGTGTTTACATGCTTAACAATAATATTTTTATTTTCAACATTATCCTTAAGAAAATGATGCCTAATATGAATGTGCTTTACTCGTGAGTGATGCACTGGATCTTTGGATATGCATATGGCACTGGTATTATCGCAATAAATAGGAACACATGCATACTTAATACCAAAGTCTCTTAGCTGCTGCTTTATCCATAACATTTGGGAACAGCAAGCTGCTGCTGCTACGTACTCAGCTTCAGCGGTTGATAATGCAACAGTGTTTTGTTTCTTGGAACTCCATGAAACTAAACATGAGCCAAGAAATTGTACCATACCTGACGTGCTTTTTCTATTAACAAGATCTCCTGCATAATCTGCATCACTAAAGCCTTTCAAATCAAAAACATCACTCTTAGGATAAAATAATGATAAATCATCTGTTCCCTTTAGATATCTCAAAATACGTTTCACTGCAGTTAGATGTGATTCTTTAGGGTTAGATTGAAATCTCGCACATAAACCAACACTAAATGAAATATCGGGTCTACTAGCAGTTAGATATAATAAAGATCCAATCATGCCTCTATACATAGTTTGGTCAATATTTGTTCCATTTGTATCTTCATCTAATCTTACATTAGTGGCCATGGGTGTATGGTTGGTTTTAGCGTTATTCAATCCATATTTCTTAAGAAGTTCTTTTATATATTTTTGTTGATGAATAAAGATACCATTAGCATTTTGTTTGATTTGTAAACCAAGAAAGAAATTTAATTCTCCCATCATGCTCATTTCAAATTCAGTGCTCATAAGGTTAGCAAATTCTTTACATAGCAATTCATTTGTGGCACCAAAAATAATATCATCAACATATATTTGAACAACTAATATATTGGAACCTTTATTCTTAAAGAATAAGGTTTTATCAATTTTACCTCTAATAAAGTCATTTTGGATCAAAAACTTTGATAGTCTTTCATACCATTGTCTAGGAGCTTGTTTCAACCCATAAAGAGCTTTATCAAGCTTATAGACATGATCAAGACACGAGGTATTCTCAAAGCCAGGCGGTTGTTCAACAAAAACTTCTTCATCAAGAAAACCATTCAAGAAAGCACATTTCACATCCATTTGATATAATTTAAAGTTCATAAATGCAGCAAAAGAAATTAAGATTCTAATAGCTTCTAACCTTGCTACTGGAGCAAATGTCTCAGTATAATCAATACCTTCTTGTTGATTGTACCCTTTTACCACGAGCCTTGCTTTGTTTCTTACAATTATTCCATGCTCATCTAATTTGTTTCGAAATACCCATTTCAAACCAATTACCTTCTTGTGTTTCGGTTTGGGTTCTAAATGCCATACTTTGTTCCTTTCAAATTCGTTCAATTCATCTTGCATGGCTATGACCCATTCCGAATCCTTTAGAGCTTCTTCGTGATTTTTGGGTTCAAGTGATGATAGGAACGCAAAATGTGCACAAAAATTTCTCATTTGAGATCGAGTTTGTGTTCCTTTATTCAAATCACTTACAATCAAATCAAGAGGATGGTATTTTTGATATCTCCAAGGTTTTGGTACAAAATCTCTTGTGGGAACAGTAGCATGTTCTGGTTCATCAGCTTGATTAACATTCTGTTCAGCTACTGGATTGTTATGCTCATCTGTGGGAACAGCTGGATTGGGAACAGTCTGCTGTTCCTGATGTTCTGGCAGTTCCTGAACTTGATCAGTACTTTCTGCTTCTGCTGGAACCGGCTGTTCACCAGCTGTTTCTTGATCTTGCACTTTCAATTCTTCATCATCGTCCTCTAGATTTGCAAGACCTATCTTAAAATTATTTGTATCCTGTTCACTTGACAAAAAGTTAGTTTCATCGAAAATTATGTGAACGGATTCTTCCACACTCATTGTTCTTTTGTTATAGACTCTATATGCCTTACTTTGAGATGAGTAGCCAAGAAATACTGCTTCATCACTTCTTTCATCAAATTTACCTATATTCCGTTTTCCATTAACATGTACAAAACATTTGCATCCAAACACACGAAAATAGGAAATATTTGGTTTAACACCTTTAAGCAACTCATAAGGTGTCTTAGAAGTGATGGGTCTTATCAATACTCTATTTAAAATATAACATGCAGTATTAACAGCCTCGGCCCAAAAATTTCTAGGTAAACCACTAGCAATTAACATAGTTCTAGCCATTTCTTCTAAAGTTCTATTTTTCCTTTCTACAACACCATTTTGTTGTGGTGTTCTTGGGGCGGAAAAATTGTGACTTATTCCATGTTCATTGCAATAACTCATAAAGCTTGAATTTTCAAATTCTTTACCATGATCTGACCTTATGTGAATAATTTGATTATTGGTAGATTTTTGTATTTTGTTAGCGAAAGAAACAAACTCATTAAAGGCTTCATCTTTACTAACCAAAAATAAAGTCCATGTAAATCTACTATAATCATCAACAATAACAAACACATATCTCTTGCCACTACGGCTTTGTATTCTCATAGGTCCACACAAATCCATATGTAATAATTCAAGCGTTTTTGAGGTGGTCACAACATTCTTTGGTTTAAAAGATGACCTTACTTGTTTTCCTTTGGCACAAGGATCACATATTTCATTCTTAAGGAATTTTGTAGATGGTAGTCCTCTAACTAGGTCTTTAGATCTTAATGTATTAATCAATGAATAACTAGCATGACCTAGACGCTTATGCCAAAGAAGTGGGTCGTCTTCTATAACACTTAGACACGTTAGACTGTTTCTGGGAACAGTGTCCAGGTCCACCACATAGGTGTTCCCTTTTCTGATTCCCTCAAGAATGGTGTCTCCTGTGTCATTCCTAGAAATAATGCACTTTTCAGAAGTAAAGTTTACAGAGTTACCCTTATCAAAAAATTGAGAAATGCTGAGTAAGTTGTGTTTCAAATTCTCGACTAAAAATACATTATCAATGGCGTGGGAACATGACCTTCCAACCTTTCCTTTAGCGATTATCTCACCCTTCATATTGTCACCGAAGGTTACTGTTCCCCCATCATAGGCTTCAAGTGAGAGAAATTTAGATTTGTCACCCGTCATATGCTTGGAACACCCACTGTCGAGATACCATGAGCTGTTCCCCCTCACTTGGACCTGTAAGATAATTAATTGTTAATTATAGGAACCCAGACTTTCTTGGGTTCCTTGTCGATCTTACATGAATCATATTTATCAATTTGAATGTTATCGACATAATTTCTGTTAGAGACAGTATACTGTTCCCTTTTGGTGCACTGTTCCTTCAGATGGCCAGCTTTTCCACAGAAGGTACAGTACCTGTCTCTAGGAAGATCAACGTAAGCTTTCTTACTTTTGTTATTCTTAAAATATTTTAGGCCTTTTGATTTCTTACTTTTAGCATCTAGAATCCATTTGGGAGTTATTTTGATTTTCCCTTTTCCTCTAGAATTTAATTCAAGATTATTATCATTATTATGGTCGGATTCCGGATTCAACTCTAAATGTTGAAAATCATTGCACAAATCCTTAGTAGATGCATTTATCAATTCTTTATTTAAGCCTAATAATTTGTATTGTGATAGCTCAATATTAAGAATAACATTTTCTTTCTTAAGTCTCTCCATATTTTCCTTTAGGATTATATTTTGGTCCAACAAACCGAAAAATCTGTTTTGGACATCATGTCTAAAGGTGTTTATGTATGAGACATGGTCTTTGCTTACTTTAAGTTCCTGTTCTAACTTGAGACACTTATCATTGCAATTTTCAAGTTTAGCTTGTGTCTCTTTTAACAACTCTTTTAATTCATTTTTACTTAGATTAAATGAATGGTCAGAAAATGAATTAGAAATATTTACCTGCTTCTCCTTGCCTTTATGCGTAGCCATGAGACATAGGTTAGCTGTCTCCTCTTCTTCGGGAACAATAGTTTCATTCTCACTTTCAGTTTCTCCCCATGCAGCAATCATGGCCCTACGAAAGTCAGTCTTGTTAAAATTCTCTTTGTTCAACGGTCTTCTTGAATCTCTTGTCTTTCCCTTGCCCTTTTCATTCTTCCATGTTGGGCAATCCTTGATGAAGTGCTCGGTACTTCCACATTTGTGGCATTCAAGATTTTTTGTTCTTCTTTCTTTGTTGTTTCTTTGATTTGCATACCTGCTGTTCCTGAAGAACTTCTTGAATTTTCGTACCAACAAAGCAGCCTCTTCTTCATCACATTCTGATTCGTCCTGTTCCCCCGCTGCCAGAGCCAGTCCCTTGTTCCTGGAACTGTCTGCTGTTCCCAAATGCAATTCATGCGTCATTAGGGAACCAGCCAGCTCCTCTAGATTAAACTTTGTAAAATCTTTGGACTCTTGTATAGCAGTAACCTTGGCCCTCCAGCGCTCATCTTGAGGAAGGCTCCTTAGAATCTTCCTTACTTGTTCATCAGTGGGAATCATTCTTCCAAGAGAAACAAGCTCATTTGTTATGTTGGTGAACCTAGTGAACATCTCTTGGATACTTTCTCTTGGCTCCATAACAAATCTTTCGTATTTAGACATTAACAAATCAATTTTGGACCGTTTGACTTCACTTGTTCCCTCATGGGTAACAGCAAGCAGGTCCCAAATTTGCTTAGCGGATTTACACCCCATTATTCTATTATGCTCGTTTGGTCCAAGACCACAATGAAGTAATTTTATAGCAAGAGCATTTAATTCCATTTTCTGAAAATCTTCTTTTTCATATTCCGTTATTGGTTTGGGAACTACTTCATTGTTAGAGTTAGTAATGGTTACCTCAAAATCTCCGATTTCAATGACTCTCCACACTTGATAGTTCTCAGCCTTGATGAAGATTTCCATTCCATTTTTCCAGTATGTATAGAATTTTCCATCGAACATTGGCGGTCTTTGAGTTGAATATCCCTCTTCCATTCGCTCGTTCATAATTGACATTTTTCGGGAACACCAGAATCTGCCCTCAGGGTTTCCTGATCTTCTGGGAACAGGGCTCTGATACCAATTGTTGACTCAATTAGGAACGGGAACAGCAACAAGAGGGGGGGTGAATTGTTGTTGTTGTAAGTTTAAGCGATTGTGCCCTGTTTTTGCGGAATTATTCAAAATAAATAAAGCTTAAACTAAGAGCAAAATAATAAGAGAGACACACGATTTTTACGTGGAAACCTTTTGGGCCTAAACAAAAGGAAAAACCACGACCACTTGGGATTTTCAACAACTCCACTATGTTTAAGGCAATTAGTTACAATCACAATAAACACCTTGCTTCACTCGAAGCGTAACACCTAGGCCGACTCCTCTTCTCTCTAATTGCTTTACTCCAAGCAACAACCTTAGCTTCTCTACAAGCTAAACCTCTCTAGCTTCACTCAAAGCTATCTAATTTTCCCCTTAGACTCACCCGAGTCTAATTACATAAACACTCAAAAACCCTTACAAAAAGGATTGAAATTCTCTAAAATAAATCAAAGAGTTGCACAAGTAAATATTATGAATTAATTGGCAATTTAAAAACACAAAATATTACTTGTAGAATTTCCAAAAATAAACGCTCAAAAATTATTTTTCTTTTAAAGCATGCGTTTTTCTCACTTTATGAAAAACCGAGCTAGTTAGCTTATTTATAATAAAATAAATTTCTAAAAATAGAAAAATATTCCAACCCATTATCCTTAGTCATGGATTAATGAATGATGCTGAATGAATCACAAAACGGTTAATACTTCAGCCTTTGAATAAATCAAACAAACGGTTAAGGCAATAAGTATTCACTGATAACCGCTGTTCCCTGATAACCGCTGTTCCCTAAAGTAGCAGTTACTTCTTGTTCCCCACGTTAATGGCTGGAACTTCATGCTATATTTAGAAAACGGTTTTATCACACGGTTATTTTTTGACAAAGTCAAAACGGTTATCTTTTTGACCAATTCTTAGTAAATGGTTATTTTTACTATTTTTAGGAAAAGATTATTTTTATTATTTTTCAGAAAATCCAAAAATAATTAAAGCATAACTGCTGTTCCTACTTTTTAGTAGATCCAAGTTTATCTCCTAAAAATAAGGAATTAATCTTGAAACCCACACGTGAGGAATTTTAGAAATTCTTTTTGCCAATTAACTTTAATAAACTAATGCAACCAATTAATTTAAATACATTAACTAAAAAATAAAAGATAGAATTTATTAGCTAACGTAAATTGACTTCAGTTTGGGAACACTGCGCTGTCTCCAAATTCCAACTTGCTAGAACATCAAACCTGGGAACAGTAGACTTCCTGTCTCCATTTTACATCCCACGTGATATACTCTTCTAACATCTCTTGAAACCTTTTGACATGTGTATTCCCATGAACTAAGTCATCGGTACTATCAACGATCACAATTAATCGGATATCGACTTGCACAAAATCTCTAAACAAATATTTGCTAAAGTGTAGTCATCATCAAAACTCAAGAGGTCCAACAATCTTTAATTTTTCAATGATCATTGGTCCCTGTTCATTGTTCATCTTTTATTGTTCATTGACTATTGATGCTTGGTCATCCTTCATCGTTCATTCTTCATTTATCATTCGTCCTTGTTCATTCTTGATCATTCATTCTTTGTTGATCATTAATCCGTGTTCATACTTGATCGGTCGTTGTTCAATGATCGTTGATCCTTGTTCATTCTTCATGGTTTATTCTTCATTGGTCAATGATCCTTGTTCATTCTTCATCGTTCATTCTTCCATGATCATTGATCCTTGTTCATTGTTCATTGACCATTGATCCTTGTTCATTCTTCATCATTAATTCTTCATTCATCATTGGTCCGTGTTCATTCTTCATCGTTCGTTGTTCAATGATCGTTGATCCTTGTTCATTCTACATCGTTCATTCTTCAATGATCATTAATTTTGTTCATTCTTCATCATTAATTCTTCATTGATCATTGGTCCGTGTTCATTCTTCATCGTTCGTTGTTTAATGATAGTTGATCCTTGTTCATTCTTAATCTTTCATTCTTCATTGATCATTGATCCTTGTCTATTGTTCATCGTTCATTCTTCAATGTTCATTGATCCTTGATCATTCTTCATCGTTCATTGTTTATTCATCATTGATCCTTGTTCATTTTTTAATGATCATTGATCCTTGTTCATTCTTCGATGATCATTGAACCTTGTTCATTCTTCATTGATCATTGATTCGTGATCATTCTTCATCGTTCATTTTTTAATGATCGTTGATCCTTGTACATTCTTCATCGTTTATTCTTCATTGATCATTAATCATTTTTTATTCTTCATCGTTCATTCCTTAATGATCAATGATCGTTGTTCATTGTTCTTTGTTCATTGATCATTAATCCTTGTTTATTATTCATCATTTATTGTTCATTGATCATTGGTCCTTGTTCATTTTTCATATTTCATTTTTCATTGATAATTGATCCTTTTTCAATGTTCATATTTTATTGTTCATTGACCATTGATGCTTGTTCAATCTTCATCGTTTAATCTTCATTTATTATTCATCCTTGTTAATTCTTCATCATTCATTCTTTGTTGATCATTGATCCGTGTTCATTATTGATCGTTCATTGTTCAATGATCGTTGATCCTTATTCATTCTTAATTGTTCATTCTTCGGGGATCATTGATTCTTGTTCATTCTTCATCGTTCATTCGTCAATAATCATTGATCCTTGTTCATTGTTCATTGATCATTTATCCTTGTTCATTGTTCATTGATCATTGATCGTTGTTCATTCTTCATCGTTTGTTCTTCAATGATCATTATACTTCTTCATTCTTCATCGCTCATTCTTTATTTATCATTGATTCTTGTTCATTCTTCATTGTTCATTATTAATTGATCATTAATCCTTGTTCATTCTTAATCATTCATTCTTCATTGATCATTGGTCCGTGTTCATTCTTCATCGTTCGTTGTTCAATGATCGTTGATGCTTCTTCATTCTACATCTTTCATTTTTCATTGATCATTAATTTTGTTCATTCTTCATCGTTCATTCATCAATGATCATTAATCCTTGTTCATTATTCATCGTTTATTGTTCAATTATCATTGATCCTTGTTCATTCTTCATCTTTCATTTTTCAATTATCATTGATCCTTTTTCATTGTTCATCTTTTATTGTTCATTGACCATTGATGCTTGTTCATTCTTCATCGTTTAATCTTGATTTATTATTCATCCTTGTTAATTCTTGATCATTCATTCTTTGTTGATCATTTATCCGTGTTCATTATTCATCGTTGATTGTTCAATGATCGTTGATAATTGTTCATTCTTAATCGTTCATTCTTCAAGGATCATTGGTCCTTGTTCATTCTTCATCGTTCATTCTGCAATGATCATTAATCCTTGTTCATTGTTCATTGATCATTGATCCTTGTTCATTTTTCATCTTTAATTTTTCAATGATCATTTGTCCTTGTTCATTGTTCATCTTTTATTGTTCATTGACCATTGATGCTTCTTCATCCTTCATCGTTCATTCTTCATTTATCATTCGTCCTTGTTCATTCTTGATCATTCATTCTTTGTTGATCATTAATCCGTGTTCATACTTGATCGGTCGTTGTTCCATAATCGTTGATCCTTGTTCATTCTTCATCGTTCATTCTTCATTGGTCATTGATCCTTGTTCATTCTTCATCGTTCATTTTTCCATGATCATTGATCCTTGTTCATTATTCATTGACCATTAATCCTTGTTCATTCTTCATCATTCATTCTTCACTGATCATTGGTCCGTGTTCATTCTTCATCGTTCGTTGTTCAATGATCGTTGATCCTTGTTCATTCTACATCGTTCATTCTTCATTGATCATTAATTTGGTTCATTCATCATCGTTCATGCACCAATGATCATTAATCCTTGTTCATTGTTCATCATTTATTGTCCAATTATCATTGGTCCTTGTTCGTTCTTGATCTTTCATTCTTCATTAATCATTGATACTTGTTTATTGTTCATCGTTCATTCTTGAATGTTCATTGATCCTTGATCATTCTTCATCGTTTATTGTTTATTCATCATTTATCCTTGGTAATTTTTTAATGATCATTGATCCTTGTTCATTCTTCGATGATCATTCATCCTTGTTCATTCTTCATTGATCATTGATTCGTGTTCATTCTTCATCGTTCATTTTTTAATGATCGTTGATCCTTGTACATTCTTCATCGTTTATTCTTCATTGATCATCAATCTATTTTCATTCTTCATCGTTCATTTCTCAATGATCATTGATGCTTGTTCATTGTTCTTTGTTCATTGATCATTAATCCTTGTTCATTATTCATCGTTTATTGTTCATTAATGATTGATCCTTGTTCATTCTTCATATTTCATTTTTCATTGATCATTGATCCTTTTTCATTGTTCATCTTTTATTGTTCATTGACCATTGATGCTTGTTCATTCTTCATCGTTTAATCTTCATTTATTATTCAACCTTTTTAATTCTTGCTCATTCATTCTTTGTTGATCATTCATCCGTGTTCATTATTGATCGTTCATTGTTCAATGATCGTTGATCCTTGTCCATTCTTAATCGTTCATTCTTCAAGGATCATTGATCCTTGTTCATTCTTAATCGTTCATTCTTCAAGGATCATTGATCCTTGTTAATTCTTCATCGTCCATTCTTCAATGATCATTGATCCTTGTTCATTGTTCATTGATCATTGATCCTTATTCATTGTTCATTGATCATTGATCCTTGTTGATTGTTCATCGTTTATTCTTCAATGATCATTGATCCTTCTTTATTCTTCATCGTTCTTTCTTTATTAATCATTGATTCTTGTTCATTCTTCATTTTTCATTATTTAATGACCATTAATCCTTGTACATTCTTATTAATTCATTCTTCATTGATCATTGGTCCGTGTTCATTCTTCATCCTTCGTTGTTCAATGATCGTTGATTCTTGTTCATTCTACATCGTTCATTTTTCATTGATCATTAATTTTTTTTCATTCTTCATCATTCATTCATCAATTATCATTAATTCTTGTTCATTGTTCATCTTTCATTGTTCATTGATCATTGATCCTTGTGCATTGTTCATCGTTCATTCTTTAATGTTCAGTGATCTTTGATCATTCTTCATCGTTCATTGTATATTCATCTTTGATCCTTGTTCATGCTTTAATGATCTGTGATCCTTGTTCATTCTTCAATGATCATTGCTTCTTTTTCATTCTTCATTGATCATTGATTCGTGTTCATTCTTCATCGTGCATTCTTCAATCATCGTTGATCCTTGTACAACCTTCTTCGTTCATTCTTCATTGATCATTAATCTTTTTTCATTCTTCATTGTTCATTCCTCAATGATCATTAATCCTTGTTCATTGTTCTTTGTTCATTGATCATTAATCCTTGTTCATTATTCTTCGTTTATTGTTCATTGATCATTGATCCTTGTTCATTCTTCATCTTTAATTTTTCAATGATCATTGGTCCTTGTTCATTGTTCATCTTTTATTGTTCATTGACTATTGATGCTTGGTCATCCTTCATCGTTCATTCTTCATTTATCATTCGTCCTTGTTCATTCTTGATCATTCATTCTTTGTTGATCATTAATCCGTGTTCATACTTGATCGGTCGTTGTTCAATGATCGTTGATCCTTATTCATTCTTCATGGTTTATTCTTCATTGGTCAATGATCCTTGTTCATTCTTCATCGTTCATTCTTCCATGATCATTAATCCTTGTTCATTGTTCATTGACCATTGATCCTTGTTCATTCTTCATCATTAATTCTTCATTCATCATTGGTCCGTGTTCATTCTTCATCGTTCGTTGTTCAATGATCGTTGATCCTTGTTCATTCTACATCGTTCATTCTTCAATGATCATTAATTTTGTTCATTCTTCATCATTAATTCTTCTTTGATCATTGGTCCGTGTTCATTCTTCATCGTTCGTTGTTTAATGATAGTTGATCCTTGTTCATTCTTAATCTTTCATTCTTCATTGATCATTGATCCTTGTCTATTGTTTATCATTCATTCTTCAATGTTCATTGATCCTTGATCATTCTTCATCGTTCATTGTTTATTCATCATTGATCCTTGTTCATTTTTTAATGATCATTGATCCTTGTTCATTCTTCGATGATCATTGAACCTTGTTCATTCTTCATTGATCATTGATTCGTGATCATTCTTCATCGTTCATTTTTTAATGATCGTTGATCCTTGTACATTCTTCATCGTTTATTCTTCATTGATCATTAATCATTTTTTATTCTTCATCGTTCATTCCTTAATGATCAATGATCGTTGTTCATTGTTCTTTGTTCATTGATCATTAATCCTTGTTTATTATTCATCATTTATTGTTCATTGATCATTGATCCTTGTTCATTTTTCATATTTCATTTTTCATAGATAATTGATCCTTTTTCAATGTTCATATTTTATTGTTCATTGACCATTGATGCTTGTTCAATCTTCATCGTTTAATCTTCATTTATTATTCATCCTTGTTAATACTTCATCATTCATTCTTTGTTGATCATTGATCCGTGTTCATTATTGATCGTTCATTGTTCAATGATCGTTGATCCTTATTCATTCTTAATCGTTCATTCTTCGGGGATCATTGATTCTTGTTCATTCTTCATCGTTCATTCGTCAATAATCATTGATCCTTGTTCATTGTTCATTGATCATTTATCCTTGTTCATTGTTCATTGATCATTGATCGTTGTTCATTCTTCATCGTTTGTTCTTCAATGATCATTATACTTCTTCATTCTTCATCGTTCATTCTTTATTTATCATTGATTCTTGTTCATTCTTCATTGTTCATTATTAATTGATCATTAATCCTTGTTCATTCTTAATCATTCATTCTTCATTGATCATTGGTCCGTGTTCATTCTTCATCGTTCGTTGTTCAATGATCGTTGATGCTTCTTCATTCTACATCTTTCATTTTTCATTGATCATTAATTTTGTTCATTCTTCATCGTTCATTCATCAATGATCATTAATCCTTGTTCATTATTCATCGTTTATTGTTCAATTATCATTGATCCTTGTTCATTCTTCATCTTTCATTTTTCAATTATCATTGATCCTTTTTCATTGTTCATCTTTTATTGTTCATTGACCATTGATGCTTGTTCATTCTTCATCGTTTAATCTTGATTTATTATTCATCCTTGTTAATTCTTGATCATTCATTCTTTGTTGATCATTTATCCGTGTTCATTATTCATCGTTGATTGTTCAATGATCGTTGATAATTGTTCATTCTTAATCGTTCATTCTTCAAGGATCATTGGTCCTTGTTCATTCTTCATCGTTCATTCTGCAATGATCATTAATCCTTGTTCATTGTTCATTGATCATTGATCCTTGTTCATTCTTCATCTTTAATTTTTCAATGATCATTTGTCCTTGTTCATTGTTCATCTTTTATTGTTCATTGACCATTGATGCTTCTTCATCCTTCATCGTTCATTCTTCATTTATCATTCGTCCTTGTTCATTCTTGATCATTCATTCTTTGTTGATCATTAATCCGTGTTCATACTTGATCGGTCGTTGTTCCATAATCGTTGATCCTTGTTCATTCTTCATCGTTCATTCTTCATTGGTCATTGATCCTTGTTCATTCTTCATCGTTCATTTTTCCATGATCATTGATCCTTGTTCATTATTCATTGACCATTAATCCTTGTTCATTCTTCATCATTCATTCTTCACTGATCATTGGTCCGTGTTCATTCTTCATCGTTCGTTGTTCAATGATTGTTGATCCTTGTTCATTCTACATCGTTCATTCTTCATTGATCATTAATTTGGTTCATTCATCATCGTTCATGCACCAATGATCATTAATCCTTGTTCATTGTTCATCATTTATTGTCCAATTATCATTGGTCCTTGTTCGTTCTTGATCTTTCATTCTTCACTAATCATTGATACTTGTTTATTGTTCATCGTTCATTCTTGAATGTTCATTGATCCTTGATCATTCTTCATCGTTTATTGTTTATTCATCATTTATCCTTGTTAATTTTTTAATGATCATTGATTCTTGTTCATTCTTCGATGATCATTGATCCTTGTTCATTCTTCATTGATCATTGATTCGTGTTCATTCTTCATCGTTCATTTTTTAATGATCGTTGATCCTTGTACATTCTTCATCGTTTATTCTTCATTGATCATCAATCTATTTTCATTCTTCATCGTTCATTTCTCAATGATCATTGATGCTTGTTCATTGTTCTTTGTTCATTGATCATTAATCCTTGTTCATTATTCATCGTTTATTGTTTATTAATGATTGATCCTTGTTCATTCTTCATATTTCATTTTTCATTGTTCATCTTTTATTGTTCATTGACCATTGATGCTTGTTCATTCTTCATCGTTTAATCTTCATTTATTATTCAACCTTTTTAATTCTTGCTCATTCATTCTTTGTTGATCATTCATCCGTGTTCATTATTGATCGTTCATTGTTCAATGATCGTTGATCCTTGTCCATTCTTAATCGTTCATTCTTCAAGGATCATTGATCCTTGTTCATTCTTAATCGTTCATTCTTCAAGGATCATTGATCCTTGTTAATTCTTCATCGTCCATTCTTCAATGATCATTGATCCTTGTTCATTGTTCATTGATCATTGATCCTTATTCATTGTTCATTGATCATTGATCCTTGTTGATTGTTCATCGTTTATTCTTCAATGATCATTGATCCTTCTTTATTCTTCATCGTTCATTCTTTATTAATCATTGATTCTTGTTCATTCTTCATTTTTCATTATTTAATGACCATTAATCCTTGTTCATTCTTATTAATTCATTCTTCATTGATCATTGGTCCGTGTTCATTCTTCATCCTTCGTTGTTCAATGATCGTTGATTCTTGTTCATTCTACATCGTTCATTTTTCATTGATCATTAATTTTTTTTCATTCTTCATCATTCATTCATCAATTATAATTAATTCTTGTTCATTGTTCATCGTTTATTGTTCAATTATCATTGATCCTTGTTCATTCTTCAACTTTCATTCTTCATCGATCATTGATCCTTGTTCATTGTTCATCCTTCGTTTTTTAATGTTCAGTGATCCTTGATCATTCTTCATCGTTCATTGTATATTCATCTTTGATCCTTGTTCATGCTTTAATGATCAGTGATCCTTGTTCATTCTTCAATGATCATTGATTCTTTTTCATTCTTCATTGATCATTGATTCATGTTCATTCTTTATCGTTCATTCTTCAATCATCGTTGATCCTTGTACAATCTTCTTCGTTCATTCTTCATTGATCATTAATCTTTTTTCATTCTTCATCGTTCATTCCTTAATGATCATTAATCCTTGTTCATTATTCTTTGTTCTTTGATCATTAATCCTTGTTCATTATTCTTCTTTTATTGTTCATTGATCATTGATCCTTGTTCATTCTTCATCTTTAATTTTTCAATGATCATTGGTCCTTGTTCATTGTTCATCTTTTATTGTTCATTGACTAATGATGCTTGTTCATCCTTCATCGTTCATTCTTCATTTATCATTCGTCCTTGTTCATTCTTTATCATTCATTCTTTGTTGATCATGAATCCGTGTTCATACTTGATTTGTCGTTGTTCAATGATCGTTGATCCTTGTTCATTCTTCATCGTTTATTCTTCATTGGTCATTGATCCTTGCTCATTCTTCATCGTTCATTCTTCAATGATCATTGATCGTTGTTCATTGTTCATTGACCATTGATCCTTGTTCATTCTTCATCATTAATTCTTCATTGATCATTGGTCCGTGTTCATTCTTCATCGTTCGTTGTTCAATGATCGTTGATCCTTGTTCATTCTACATCGTTCATTCTTCAATGATCATTAATTTTGTTCATTCTTCATCATTAATTCTTCATTGATCATTGGTCCGTGTTCATTCTTCATCGTTCGTTGTTCAATGATCGTTGATCCTTGTTCATTCTTCATCTTTCATTCTTCAATGATCATTGTTCCTTGTTTATTGTTCGTCGTTCATTCTTCAATGTTCATTGATCCTTGATCATTCTTCATCGTTCATTGTTTATTCATCATTGATCCTTGTTCATTTTTAATGATCATTACTCCTTGTTCATTCTTCGATGATCGTTAATCCTTGTTCATTCTTCATTGATCATTGATTCGTGTTCATTCTTCATCCTTCATTTTTTAATGATCGTTGATCCTTGTACATTCTTTATCGTTTATTCTTTATTGATCATTAATCTTTTTTCATTCTTCATCGTTCATTCCTCAATGATCATTAATCCTTGTTCATTGTTCTTTGTTCATTGATCATTAATCCTTGTTCATTATTCTTCGTTTATTGTTCATGGATCATTGATCCTTTTTCATTCTTCATCTTTAATTTTTCAATGATCATTGGTCCTCGTTCAGTGTTCATCTTTTATTATTCATTGACTATTGATGCTTGTTCATCCTTCATCGTTCATTCTTCATTTATCATTCGTCCTTGTTCATTCTTTATCATTCATTCTTTGATGATCATTAATCCGTGTTCATACTTGATCCGTCGTTGTTCAATGATCGTTGATCCTTGTTCATTCTTCATCGTTTATTCTTCATTGGTCATTGATCCTTGTTCATTCTTCATCGTTCATTCTTCCATGATCATTGATCCTTGTTCGTTGTTCATTGACCATTGATCCTTGTTCATTCTTCATCATTAATTCTTCATTAATCATTGGTCCGTGTTCATTCTTCATCGTTCGTTGTTCAATGATCGTTGATCCTTGTTCATTGTACATCGTTCATTCTTCAATGATCATTAATTTTGTTCATTCTTCATCATTAATTCTTCATTGATCATTGGTCCGTGTTCATTCTTCATCGTTCGTTGTTCAATGATCGTTGATCCTTGTTCATTCTTCATCTTTCATTCTTCATTTATCATTGATCCTTGTTTATTGTTCATCGTTCATTCTTCAATGTTCATTGATCCTTGATCATTCTTCATCGTTCATTGTTTATTCATCATTGATCCTTGTTCATTTTTTAATGATCATTGATCCTTGTTCATTCTTCGATGATCATTGATCCTTGTTCATTCTTCATTGATCATTGATTCGTGTTCGTTTTTCATCGTTCATTTTTTAATGATCGTTGATCCTTGTACATTCTTCATCGTTTATTCTTCATTGATCATTAATCTTTTTTCATTCTTCATCGTTCATTCCTCAATGATCATTAATCCTTGTTCATTGTTCTTTGTTCCTTGATCATTAATCCTTGTTCATTATTCTTCGTTTATTGTTCATTGATCATTGATCCTTGTTCATTCTTCATCTTTAATTTTTCAATGATTATTGGTCCTTGTTCATTGTTTATCTTTTATTGTTTATTGACTATTGATGCTTGTTCATCCTTCATCGTTCATTCTTCATTTATCATTCGTCCTTGTTCATTCTTGATCATTCATTCTTTGTTGATCATTAATCCGTGTTCATACTTGATCGGTCGTTGTTCAATGATCGTTGATCCTTGTTCATTCTTCATCGTTTATTCTTCATTGGTCATTGATCCTTGTTCATTCTTCATCGTTCATTCGTCAATAATCATTGATCCTTGTTCATTATTCATTGATCATTGATCCTTGTTCATTGTTCATTGATCATTGATCCTTGTTCATTCTTCATCGTTTATTCTTCAATGATCATTATCCTTCTTCATTCTTCATCGTTCATTCTTTATTTATCATTGATTCTTGTTCATTCTTCATTGTTCATTATTCAATTATCATTAATCCTTGTTCATTCTTAATCATTCATTCTTCATTGATCATTGGTTCGTGTTCATTCTTCATCGTTCGTTGTTCAATGATCGTTGATGCTTCTTCGTTCTACATCTTTCATTTTTCATTGATCATTAATTTTGTTCATTCTTCATCGTTCATTCATCAATGATGATTAATCCTTGTTCATTATTCATCGTTTATTGTTCAATTATCATTGATCCTTGTTCATTCTTCATCTTTCATTTTTCATTGATCATTGATCCTTTTTCATTGTTCATCTTTTATTGTTCATTGACCATTGATGCTTGTTCATTCTTCATTGTTTAATCTTTATTTATTATTCATCCTTGTTAATTCTTGATCATTCATTCTTTGTTGATCATTTATCCGTGTTCATTATTCATCGTTGATTGTTCAATGATCGTTGATAATTGTTCATTCTTAATCGTTCATTCTTCAAGGATCATTGGTCCTTGTTCATTCTTCATCGTTCATTCTGCAATGATGATTAATCCTTGTTCATTGTTCATTGATCTTTGATCCTTGTTCATTCTTCATCTTTAATTTTTCAATGATCATTTGTCCTTGTTCATTGTTCATCTTTTATTGTTCATTGACCATTGATGCTTGTTCATCCTTCATCGTTCATTCTTCATTTATCATTCGTCCTTGTTCATTCTTGATCATTCATTCTTTGTTGATCATTAATCCGTGTTCATACGTGATCGGTCGTTGTTCCATAGTCGTTGATCCTTGTTCATTCTTCATCGTTCATTCTTCATTGGTCATTGATCCTTGTTCATTCTTCATCGTTCATTCTTCCATGATCATTGATCCTTGTTCATTATTCATTGACCATTGATCCTTATTCATTGTTCATTGATCATTGATCCTTATTGATTGTTCATCGTTTATTCTTCAATGATCATTGATCCTTCTTTATTCTTCATCGTTCATTCTTTATTAATCATTGATTCTTGTTCTTTCTTCATTTTTTAATGATCGTTTATCCTTGTACATTCTTCATCGTTTATTCTTCATTGATCATTAATCTATTTTCATTCTTCATCGTTCATTTCTCAATGATCATTGATGATTGTTCATTGTTCTTTGTTCATTGATCATTAATCCTTGTTCATTATTCATCGTTTATTGTTCATTAATGATTGATCCTTGTTCATTCTTCATATTTCATTTTTCATTGATCATTGATCCTTTTTCATTGTTCATCTTTTATTGTTCATTGACCATTGATGCTTGTTCATTCTTCATCGTTTAATCTTCATTTATTATTCACACTTTTTAATTCTTCCTCATTCATTCTTTGTTGATCATTCATCCGTGTTCATTATTGATCGTTCATTGTTCAATGATCGTTGATCCTTGTCCATTCTTAATCGTTCATTCTTCAAGGATCATTGATCCTTGTTCATTCTTAATCGTTCATTCTTCAAGGATCATTGATCCTTGTTAATTCTTCATCGTCCATTCTTCAATGATCATTGATCCTTGTTCATGGTTCATTGATCATTGATCCTTATTCATTGTTCATTGATCATTGATCCTTGTTGATTGTTCATCGTTTATTCTTCAATGATCATTGATCCTTCTTTATTCTTCATCGTTCATTCTTTATTAATCATTGATTCTTGCTCATTCTTCATTTTTCATTATTTAATGACCATTAATCCTTGTTCATTCTTATTAATTCATTCTTCATTGATCATTGGTCCGTGTTCATTCTTCATCCTTCGTTGTTCAATGATCATTGATTCTTGTTCATTCTACATCGTTCATTTTTCATTGATCATTAATTTTTTTTCATTCTTCATCATTCATTCATCAATTATCATTAATTCTTGTTCATTGTTCATCGTTTATTGTTCAATTATCATTGATCCTTGTTCATTCTTCATCGATCATTGATCCTTGTTCATTGTTCATCCTTCGTTTTTTAATGTTCAGTGATCCTTGATCATTCTTCATCCTTCATTGTATATTCATCTTTGATCCTTGTTCATGCTTTAATGATCAGTGATCCTTGTTCATTCTTCAATGATCATTGATTCTTTTTCATTCTTCATTGATCATTGATTCATGTTCATTCTTCATCGTTCATTCTTCAATCATCGTTGATCCTTGTACAATCTTCTTCGTTTATTCTTCATTGATCATTAATCTTTTTTCATTCTTCATCGTTCATTCCTTAATGATCATTAATCCTTGTTCATTGTTCTTTGTTCTTTGATCATTAATCCTTGTTCATTATTCTTCTTTTATTGTTCATTGATCATTGATCCTTGTTCATTCTTCATCTTTAATTTTTCATTGATCATTGGTCCTTGTTCATTGATCATCTTTTATTGTTCATTGACTAATGATGCTTGTTCATCCTTCATCGTTCATTCTTCATTTATCATTCGTCCTTGTTCATTATTTATCATTCATTCTTTGTTGATCATGAATCCGTGTTCATACTTGATCGGTCGTTGTTCAATGATCGTTCATCCTTGTTCATTCTTCATCGTTTATTCTTCATTGGTCATTGATCCTTGCTCATTCTTCATCCTTCATTCTTCCATGATCATTGATCGTTGTTCATTGTTCATTGACCATTGATCCTTGTTCATTCTTCATCATTAATTCTTCATTGATCATTGGTCCGTGTTCATTCTTCATCGTTCGTTGTTCAATGATCGTTGATCCTTGTTCATTCTACATCGTTCATTCTTCAATGATCATTAATTTTGTTCATTCTTCATCATTAATTCTTCATTGATCATTGGTCTGTGTTCATTCTTCATCGTTCGTTGTTCAATGATCGTTGATCCTTGTTCATTCTTCATCTTTCATTCTTCATTGATCATTGATCCTTGTTTATTGTTCATCGTTCATTCTTCAATGTTCATTGATCCTTGATCATTCTTCATCGTTGATTGTTTATTCATCATTGATCCTTATTCATTTTTTAATGATCATTACTCCTTGTTCATTCTTCGATGATCATTGATCCTTGTTCATTCTTCATTGATGATTGATTCGTCTTCATTCTTCATCCTTCATTTTTTAATGATCGTTGATCCTTGTACATTCTTTATCGTTTATTCTTCATTGATCATTAATCTTTTTTCATTCTTCATCGTTCATTCCTCAATGATCATTAATCCTTGTTCATTGTTCTTTGTTCATTGATCATTAATCCTTGTTCATTATTCTTCGTTTATTGTTCATGGATCATTGATCCTTTTTCATTCTTCATCTTTAATTTTTCAATGATCATTGGTCCTTGTTCATTGTTCATCTTTTATTATTCATTGACTATTGATGCTTGTTCATCCTTCATCGTTCATTCTTCATTTATCATTCGTCCTTGTTCATTCTTTATCATTCATTCTTTGTTGATCATTAATCCGTGTTCATACTTGATCGGTCGTTGTTCAATGATTGTTGATCCTTGTTCATTCTTCATCGTTTATTCTTCATTGGTCATTGATCCTTGTTCATTCTTCATCGTTCATTCTTCCATGATTAATTATCCTTGTTCATTGTTCATTGACCATTGATCCTTGTTCATTCATCATGATTAATTCTTCATTAATCATTGGTCCGTGTTCATTCTTCATCGTTCGTTGTTCAATGATCGTTGATCCTTGTTCATTGTACATCGTTCATTCTTCAATGATCATTAATTTTGTTCATTCTTCATCATTAATTCTTCTTTGATCATTGGTCCGTGTTCATTCTTCATCGTTCGTTGTTCAATGATCGTTGATCCTTGTTCATTCTTCATCTTTCATTCTTCATTTATCATTGATCCTTGTTTATTGTTCATCGTTCATTCTTAAATGTTCATTGATCCTTGATCATTCTTCATCGTTCATTGTTTATTCATCATTGATCCTTGTTCATTTTTTAATGATCATTGATCCTTGTTCATTCTTCATTGATCATTGATTCGTGTTCATTCTTCATCGTTCATTTTTTAATGATCGTTGATCCTTGTACATTCTTCATTGATCATTAATCTTTTTTCATTCTTCATCGTTCATTCCTCAATGATCATTAATCCTTGTTCATTGTTCTTTATTCCTTGATCATTAATCCTTGTTCGTTATTCTTCGTTTATTGTTCATTGATCATTGATCCTTGTTCATTCTTCATCTTTAATTTTTCAATGATCATTGGTCCTTGTTCATTGTTTATCTTTTATTGTTAATTGACTATTGATGCTTGTTTATCCTTCATCGTTCATTCTTCATTTATCATTCGCCCTTGTTCATTCTTGATCATTCATTCTTTGTTGATCATTAATCCGTGTTCATACTTGATCGGTCGTTGTTCAATGATTGTTGATCCTTGTTCATTCTTCATCGTTTATTCTTCATTGGTCATTGATCCTTGTTCATTCTTCATCGTTCATTCGTCAATAAACATTGATCCTTGTTCATTATTCATTGATCATTGATCCTTGTTCATTGTTCATTGATCATTGATCCTTGTTCATTCTTCATCGTTTATTCTTCAATGATCATTATCCTTCTTCATTCTTCATCGTTCATTCTTTATTTATCATTGATTCTTGTTCATTCTTCATTGTTCATTGTTCATTGTTCATTATTCAATGATAATTAATGCTTGTTCATTCTTAATCATTCATTCTTCATTGATCATTGGTCCGTGTTCATTCTTCATCGTTCGTTGTTCAATGATCGTTGATGCTTCTTCGTTCTACATCTTTCATTTTTCATTGATCATTAATTTTGTTCATTCTTCATCTTTCATTCATCAATGATGATTAATCCTTGTTCATTATCTATCGTTTATTGTTCAATTATCATTGATCCTTGTTCATTCTTCATCTTTCATTTTTCATTGATCATTGATCCTTTTTCATTGTTCATCTTTTATTGTTCATTGACCATTGATGCTTGTTCATTCTTCATTGTTTAATCTTTATTTATTATTCATCCTTGTTAATTCTTGATCATTCATCCTTTGTTGATCATTTATCCGTGTTCATTATTCATCGTTGATTGTTCAATGATCGTTGATAATTGTTCATTCTTAATCGTTCATTCTTCAAGGATCATTGGTCCTTGTTCATCCTTCATCGTTCATTCTTCATTTATCATTCGTCCTTGTTCATTCTTGATCATTCATTCTTTGTTGATCATTAATCCGTGTTCATACTTGATCGGTCGTTGTTCAATGATCGTTGATCCTTGTTCATTCTTCATCGTTTATTCTTCATTAGTCATTGATCCTTGTTCATTCTTCATCGTTCATTCGTCAATAATCATTGATCCTTGTTCATTATTCATTGATCATTGATCCTTGTTCATTGTTCATTGATCATTGATCCTTGTTCATTCTTCATCGTTTATTCTTCAATGATCATTATCCTTCTTCATTCTTCATCGTTCATTCTTTATTTATCATTGATTCTTGTTCATTCTTCATTGTTCATTATTCAATGATCATTAATCCTTGTTCATTCTTAATCATTCATTCTTCATTGATCATTGGTTCGTGTTCATTCTTCATCGTTCGTTGTTCAATGATCGTTGATGCTTCTTCGTTCTACATCTTTCATTTTTCATTGATCATTAATTTTGCTCATTCTTCATCGTTCATTCATCAATGATGATTAATCCTTGTTCATTATTCATCGTTTATTGTTCAATTATCATTGATCCTTGTTCATTCTTCATCTTTCATTTTTCATTGATCAATGATCCTTTTTCATTGTTCATCTTTTATTGTTCATTGACCTATGATGCTTGTTCATTCTTCATTGTTTAATCTTTATTTATTATTCATCCTTGTTAATTCTTGATCATTCATTCTTTGTTGATCATTTATCCGTGTTCATTATTCATCGTTGATTGTTCAATGATCGTTGATAATTGTTCATTCTTAATCGTTCATTCTTCAAGGATCATTGGTCCTTGTTCACTCTTCATCGTTCATTCTGCAATGATCATTAATCCTTGTTCATTGTTCATTGATCTTTGATCCTTGTTCATTCTTCATCTTTAATTTTTCAATGATCATTTGTCCTTGTTCATTGTTCATCTTTTATTGTTCATTGACCATTGATGCTTGTTCATCCTTCATCGTTCATTCTTCATTTATCATTCGTCCTTGTTCATTCTTGATCATTCATTCTTTGTTGATCATTAATCCGTGTTCATACATGATCGGTCGTTGTTCCATAATCATTGATCCTTGTTCATTCTTCATCGTTCATTCTTCATTGGTCATTCATCCTTGTTCATTCTTCATCGTTCATTCTTCCATGATCATTGATCCTTGTTCATTATTCATTGACCATTGATCCTTGTTCATTCTTCATCATTCATTCTTCACTGATCATTGGTCCGTGTTCATTCTTCATCGTTCGTTGTTCAATGATCGTTGATCCTTGTTCATTCTACATCGTTCATTCTTCATTGATCATTAATTTTGTTCATTCATCATCGTTCATGCATCAATGATCATTAATCCTTGTTCATTGTTCATCATTTATTGTCCAATTATTATTGGTCCTTGTTCGTTCTTCATCTTTCATTTTTCTTTGATCATTGATCCTTGTTTATTGTTCATCGTTCATTTTTCAATGTTCATTGATCCTTGATCATTCTTCATCATTTATTGTTTATTCATCATTTATCCTTGTTCATTTTTTAATGATCATTGATCCTTGTTCATTCTTCGATGTTCATTGATCCTTGTTCATTCTTCATTGATCATTGATTCGTTTTCATTCATCATCGTTTATTTTTTAATAATCGTTGATCCTTGTACATTATTCATCGTTTATTCTTCATAGATCATTAATCTATTTTCATTCTTCATCATTCATTCCTCAATGATCATTGATGCTTGTTCATTGTTCTTTGTTCATTGATCATTAATCCTTGTTCATTATTCATCGTTTATTGTTCATTAATGATTGATCCTTGTTCATTCGTCATATTTCATTTTTCATTGATCATTGATCCTTTTTCATTGTTCATCTTTTATTGTTCATTGATCATTGATGCTTGTTCATTCTTCATCGTTTAATCTTCATTTATTATTCAACCTTTTTAATTCTTGCTCATTCATTCTTTGTTGATCATTCATCCTTGTTCATTATTGATCGTTCATTGTTCAATGATCGTTGATCCTTGTTCATTCTTAATCGTTCATTCTTCAAGGATCATTGATCCTTGTTCATTCTTAATCATTCATTCTTCAAGGATCATTGATCCTTGTTAATTCTTCATCGTCCATTCTTCAATGATCATTGGTCCTTGTTCATTGTTCATTGATCATTGATCCTTATTCATTGTTCATTGATCATTGATCCTTGTTCATTCTTCATCGTTTATTCTTCAATGATCATTGATCCTTCTTTATTCTTCATCGTTCATTCTTTATTAATCATTCATTCTTCATTGTTCATTATTCAATGACCATTAATCCTTGTTCATTCTTAATCATTCATTCTTCATTGATCATTGGTCCGTGTTCATTCTTCATTGATTATTGATTCGTGTACATTCTTCATCGGTAATTCTTCATTAATCATTAATCTTTTTTCAATCTTCATTGTTCATTCCTTAATGATCATTGATTCCTGTTCATTGTTCTTTGTTCATTGAACATTAATCGTTGTTCATTATTCATCATTTATTGTTCATTAATCATTGATCCTTGTTCATTCTTCATATTTCATATTTCATTAATCATGATCCTTTTTCATTGTTCATCTTTTATTGTTCATTGACCATTGATGCTTGTTCATTCTTCATCGTTTAATCTTCATTTATTATTCATCCTCTTTAATTCTTGATAATTCATTCTTTGTTAATCATTCATCCGTGTTCATTATTCATCGTTGATTGTTCAATTATCGTTGATCCTTGTTTATTCTTAATCGTTCATTCTTCAAGGATCATTGGTCCTTGTTCATTCTTCATCGTTCATTCTTCAATGATCATTGATCCTTGTTCATTGTTCATTGATCATTGATCCTTGTTCATTCTTCATCGTTCATTCTTCAATGATCATTGATCCTTGTTAATTGTTCATTGGTCATTGATCCTTGTTCATTATTCATCTTTTATTCTTCAATGATCATTGATCCTTCAACATTCTTCGTCGTCCATTCTTTATTAATCATTGATTCTTGTTCCTGCTTCATCGTTTATTATTCAATGATCATTAATCGTTGTTTATTCTTCATCATTCATTTTTCATTGATCATTGGTCCGTGTTGATTCTTGATAGTTCGTTGTTCAATTATCGTTGATCCTTGTTCATTCTAATTCGTTCATTCTTCATTGGTCATTAATTTTGTTGATTCTTCATCGGATCATTCATCTATGATCATTAATCCTTGTTCATTGTTCATCGTTTATTGTTAAATTATCATTGATCCTTGTTCATTCTTCATCTTTCATTCTTCATTGATCATTGATCCTTGTTCATTGTTCATCGTTCATTCTTCAATGTTTATTGATCCTTGATCATTCTTCGTTGTTCATTGTTTATTCATCATTGATCCTTGTTCATTCTTTAATGATCATTGATCCTTGTTCATTCCTCGATGTTCATTCATTCTTTTTCATTCTTGATTGTTCAATGATCGTTGATCCTCGTTCATTCTTCATCGTTCATTCATCATTGATCATTAATCTTTATTAGTGCTTCAACCTTCATTCCTCAATGATCATTGATCCTTGTTCATTGTTGCTTGTTCATTGATCATTAATCCTTGTTCATTTTCATCGTTTATTGTTCATTAATCATTGATCCTTGTTCATTCTTCATCTTTCATATTTCTTTGATTATTGATCCTTTTTCATTGTTCATCTTTTATTGTTCATTGACCATTGATGCTTGTTCATTCTTCATCGTTCATTCTTCATTTATTATTCATCCTTGTTCATTCTTGATCATTCATTCTTTGTTTATCATTGATCCGTGTCCATTCATGATCGTTCATTATTCAATGATGGTTGATCCTTGTTCATTCTTAATCGTTCATTCTTCATTTATCATGGATCCTTGTTCATTCTTTATCGTTCATTCTTGATCTTTCAAACTTCAATGATCATTGATCCTTGTTCATTGTCCATTGATCATTGATCCTTGTTCATTCTTCTTCGTTTATTCTTCTATGATCATTGATCGTTCTTCATTCTTCGTCGTTCATTTTTCAGTAATCATTGATCTTTGTTCATTCTTCTTCTTTACTTTTTCATTGATCATTGATCCTTGTTTATTGTTCATCGTTCATTCCATAATGCTCATTGATCCTTGATCATTCTTCATCGTTCATTGTTTATGCATCAATGATCCTTGTTCATTCTTTAATGATCATTGACCCTTGTTCATTCTTCGATGAACATTCATCCTTGTTCATTCTTGATTGATCATGTACTCGTTTTCATTCTTCATTGTTCATTGTTCAATGATCGTTGATCCTTGTTGTAACAACCTGACTTACCGTTGACTGGGTAACCAAGGTGGTCACGGGGATTATTTCCCAAGAAACTTAAATCATATCGCAAAACCTGGGCAAAGGATTCACCAACTCTATTACGAAACCAACGCAGCTAAATCTCAAACCAAATATCTAATCTAAACCTAAAGTAACCATACAACTCACTAAGAGTCCATTATAATCAACATAATTAGAACTAATCAAAACTAATATACATTAAACAAATTCCTAATACAAACTATAAGCTTCCACGGTCTCAGCTCAAAAGGACATCCTTAGCACTCTCATCAACATTGCTAACCCGATTATTTCCGACCGGATTCGATCTGTAATCAGCTAAAAGATGGGAACAACAAGGAATCAGATTAAACTGAGTGAGAAGCAACAATCCAAAACAATTAAACACAGCAATTCAAAACAATGATTTAAAAGCAACATCAGTTTCCTAGATCTATGTGCGCACAGGGAGTCTAGTTGAGAGGAACATCCATAGCTCTAAGGCTATCTCTCTCTCAGGTGAAGCTAGTCAATATCTCAATGACAATTCGCTTCAAAACAGGGAGTAGGGAACCATGTTCCTCAACTCCGTCAATGACCAGCTCGCAAGCCCGATCCATTGACTATATCAATATCAGCATAATCATTCATAAAACATTTATCACATTCATATAAATTTCACAAACTTTAAATAAACATTTTGAAAATGGTAGCCTGGCCAGACCCCTTTTTAAGGGACTGTTACTACTCACCAATAACGCTTCAAGAAGCGAAGTCCGTTTCTCCACGATCACTAGAAAGGCTCCTCGATGATGTCGTCTCCTGGAGCATAACAAACATAACATCACAACAAAGCGTTCGATACTACAAACTAGGTTCATATAACTCATTGTATCTCCTCCTATGATCACATCTTAGTTCCATCTTCTATTCTAATAATTCTAATTTCAAAGATTGCGCAAGTTCTAACTCTAACCCCCAAAAATCATAAGAAACTATATAACCATATTTAAAGCTAGCTTATGTTCTTGTAACGATCGTACGTCTCCACAATCTCCTTTGCATTTCCAATTCAAACACTTCTATGCTCATCTAGATTCAAAAAGAACACAACTTTGCAAATGGTAGCCTGGCCAGACCCCTTTTTAAGGGACTGTTACTACTCACCAATAACGCTTCAAGAAGCGAAGTCCGTTTCTCCACGATCACTAGAAAGGTTCCTCGATGATGTCGTCTCCTGGAGCATAACAAACATAACATCACAACAAAGCGTTCGATACTACAAACTAGGTTCATATAACTCATTGTATCTCCTCCTATGATCACATCTTAGTTCCATCTTCTATTCTAATAATTCTAATTTCAAAGATTGCGCAAGTTCTAACTCTAACCCCCAAAAATCATAAGAAACTATATAACCATATTTAAAGCTAGCTTATGTTCTTGTACAGATCGTACGTCTCCACAATCTCCTTTGCATTTCCAATTCAAACACTTCTATGCTCATCTAGATTCAAAAAGAACACAACTAAGTTATCCATTCAACTAATATTTTCCACACAAACCCAAGATACTCTCAAGAACAACCAATTGTATATATTCAAGGTCATATCCAACACTTACATTACCCAACTATTCAATTAATAACAACAAGATTTATCCACCATTAGCAATTTCAGAAGAATCTCCTAATATTCAAGAACATCAAATTTCCATAATCTTTCTACATCTTATCATCCTATCGATATTCTAATCTTTGTATACTAATTAACAATTCCAATAAATTGCTTCAATATTCCACAATCTACCATTTACGATTTAAGTGGCTACGCGACCATTACTCAGAGCTCTACTATTCTTATTCAGACACTAAAACCCAGAAACAATTAGAACGATCCCAAAATAGCCAAAACAGAAGGTTCGTTATGGATTTCCAAGACAGTCTGCTAGTATTTCACTATTTTGAACATAACTCTCTCATATAAACTCATTTTGGAGCGATTCAAGTGTCCACGTGATCGTGACTCAAAGCTCTACAAATCTCATGAAGACACCAGAATCCCCAAAACGACTCTAACTATTTCAAAAACAACAACACAAATTCGAACATAACAAAATCTCAAGAAGACATAAGAACCCAAAAACAATCAGAACCATCCCCAAAACAGCCAAAACAGAAAGTTCAGTTTATGAACTGAAATTTCAGAATCCCAAATACTCAATTTGATAGTAAAACTTAAATAACCCAAATAACCAATTCTAATCAACACTAAAAACAACTCAATTACTAATTGAATCCATATACTCATCTTAAATTCAAAGTGATGCTTAAATTTGATTTAAAAACCTCAAATCAATTACAAAACTCTAACATTTAAATTGAAAACAAAACAACAAAAGAGGGAAAAGTGTTTACCAAATATAAAGGGAGGAGGAGAAGCGGTTGCTGTTGGTGGTGGAACTCATGGCTGGGCTTGGTTGTGCCGCCGCTGTGGGTGAGGGGAGTGGGACGTGACAGAAGGGGAAGAAAGGGATTGAGAGTTTGAAGGTAAAAGATGATGAGGATGAAGAAAGAAATGGGGAAGGGTATGTCGGTTAGAATGGAAAATAATGGGTTCATTTTTAGCTTTGACCCGTTAAATTTTATTAAAGTCGTCTCATCGTAAAACAGTCTTATATATGACATGCTGTAAGGGTATAATAAACGATTTACAAAATAAAAAATGGGTAGTATGAATAAGGATTTCATTCGGGAATTTATTTTTTAATACTTTATTTAAATTTATTTTTATAAAGATAGGATAGTAATCAATTAATAAAATATAATCAAAATACACTTTTATCGAAGTACTCTTTATACGAATTTGATACATTAAATAAAATATACCGCTTTCTTGAAAATGTTAACAAATCAAATAGTTGAGTCAATATTATCAAAATAATATTATTATTACTCGAATTAACTTACTTAATAACCCTAATCAACTTAATAAACTTATAATCAAGCTTTATTAAATGTAGTCTATTTCATTCTCCCCAACTTAAAATAATTTCGTCCCCGAAATTATACATACACTTCTGATCATCCTTAGTCATAATGTATAACTCAAATTTCGTGAAATGAGAACCAAATATTCAAGATCTATCATTGGTCCGTGTTTATTCTTCATCGTTTGTTGTTCAATGATCGTTGATGTTTGTTCATTCTACATGGTTCATTCTTCATTGATCATTAATTTTGTTCATTCTTCAACGTTCATTCATCAATGATCATTAATCCTTGTTCATTCTTCATCGTTATTGTTGAACTATCATTGATCCTTGTTCATTCTTCAACTTTCATTCTTCATTGATCATTGATCCTTGTTTATTTGTTCATTGTTCATTCTTCATTGATCATTGATCCTTGTACATTCTTCATTGTTCATTCTTCAATGATCATTGATCCTTGTTCATTCTTTACTTATCATTGATATTTTTTCATTCTTCGTCGTTCATTCTTGATTAATCATTAATCCTTGTCCATTCTTCATCGTTCATTCTTCAGTGATGAATGGTTCTTGTTTATTCTTTGTCGTTCATTCTTCAATGATAAAGGATCCTTGTTCATTCTTCACCGTTCATTGTTCATTGATCATTTATTCTTGTTCATTGTTTTATTGTTTATTGTTTATTGATCATTGATCCTTGTTCATTCTTCATTGATAGTTGATTCGAGTTCATTCTTCATCATTCATTTTTGAATGATCCTTGATCCTTGTACGTTCTTCATCGTTCATTCTTCATTGATCATTAATCTTTTTTCAGTCTTCATCGTTCATTCATCAAAGATCATTGATCGTTTTTCATTGTTCTTTTTTCATTGATAATTAATGCTTGTTTATTATTCATCGTTTATTGTTCATTGATCAATTGTCCTTGTTCATTCTTCATCTTTCATTCTTCAATGATCATTGATCCTTGTTCTTTGTTCATCGTTCATTCTTCAATGTTCAATGATCCATTTTCATGCTTCATCGTTGATTCTTCAATGAACATTGATCCATCTTCATTCTTAACCATTCATTGTTCATTGATAATTAATTATTATTCATTGTTCATCGTTTATTGTTTCTTGATTATTGATCCGCATTCATTAGTCATCGCTTATTCTTCAATGATCATTGATCCTTGTTCATTCTTGTTTGGAGCTCATCGTTTAATGTTTATTGATCATTGATCCTTACTCATTCTTCATCGTTCATTCTTCAATGATCATTGATGCTTGTTCATTCTTCATCGTTCATTCTTCCTAGTTCATTCTTCATCGTTCATTCTTCAATAATTATTGATCCTTGTTCATTCTTCATCGTTCATTGTTTAGTAATCATTGATCCCTGTTCATTCTTCATCGTTCATTCTTCAATGAAAATTGATCCTTGTTCATTCGTCATCATTCATTCTTCATGGATCATTGATCGTTCTTCATTGTTCATCTTTCATTGATCATTAATCCTTGTTCATTGCTCATCGTTTCTTGTTCAATTATCAATTATCCTTATTCATTCTACAACGTTCATTCTTCTTTGATTATTGATCCATTTTTATTGTTCATCGTTCATTCTTCATTTATCATTGATCCTTGTGCAATATTCATCATTCATTCTTCAATGATCAATGGTCCTTGTTAATTCTTCATTGTTCATTCTTTAATGATAGTTGATCCTCGTTCATTCTTTATTTATCATTGATCCTTTTTGATTCTTCATCGATTATTCTTCAATGATCATTGATCTTTGTTCAATGTTCATTGATCATTGATCCTTATTCATTCTTCATCGTTCATTCTTCAATGTTCAGTGATCCTTGATTATTCTTCATCTTTGATTCTATAATAATCATTAATCCTCGTTCATTCTTTATTTATCATTGATCGTTTTTTATTCTTGATCGTTTATTCTTCAATGATCATTGATCTTTGTTCATTGTTCAATGATCGTTCATCCTTGTACATTTTTCATCGTTCATTCTTCATTGATCATTAATCTTTTTTCATTCTTCATCATTGATAATTGATCCTTGTACATTGTTCATCCTTTATTGTACATTGACCATTGATGCTTGTTCACTTCTTCATTGTTCATTCTTCATTTATCATTCATCCTTGTTCATTCTTGATCATTCATTCTTTGTTGATCATTGATTCGTGTTCATTCTTCATCGTTCATTTATCAGTGATCGTTGATCCTTGTTCATTCTTCATCGTTTATTCTTCATTAATCATTGATCCGTTTTCATTCTTCATCGTTCATTCCTCAAAGATCATTGATCCTTGTTCATTGTTCTTTGATCATTGATCCTTGTTCATTCTTCATCGTTCATTCTTTATTAATCATTGAGCCTTGTTCATTCTTCATCGTTCATTATTCAAAGATCATTGATCCTTGTTTATTCTTCAGCTTTCATTCTTCATTGATCATTGGTCCGTGTTCATTCTACATCGTTCATTCTTCATTGATCATTAATTTTGTTCATTCTTCAACGTTCATTCATAAATGATCATTGATCTTTGTTCATTGTTCTTTGTTCATTTATCATTAATCCTTGTTCATTGTTCATCGTTTATTTTTCAATTATCATTGATCCTTCTTCATTCTTCATCTTTCATTCTTCTGTGATCAATGGTCCATGTTCATTTTTCATTGATCATGGATCCTTGCACATTCTTCATCGTTCATTCTTCAGTGATCAATGGTCCTTGTTCATTCTTCATCGTTCATTCTTCAATGATCATTGATCCTCATTCATGCTTTATTAATCATTGATGGTTTTTCATACATCATCGTTCCTGCTTCAATGATCATTGATCCTTGTTCATTATTCATTGATCATTCATCCTTGTTCACTATTCATCGTTCATTCATCAATGATTATTGATCCTTGTTCCTTCTTCATCGTGCATTCTTAAAGGATCATTGATCCTTGTTCATTCCTCACTGATCATTGATTCGAGTTCATTCTTCATCGTTCATTGTTCAAGGATCGTTGATCCTTGTACATTCTTCATCGTTCACTCTTCATTGATCCTTAATCTTTTTTCATTCTTCATCGTTCATTCAAAACTGATCAAAGATGCTTTTTCATTGTTCTTTGTTCATTGATCATTAATCCTTGTTCATTATTCGTCGTTTATTGTTTAGTGATCATTATTGATCCTTCTTCATTCTTCATCTTTCATTCTTCATTGATCATTGATTCTTCTTCATTCTTCATCGATAATTTTTCATTGATCATTGATCCTTGTACATTCTTCATAGTTCATTCTTCAATGATCATTGATCCTCGTTCATTCTTTATCGTTCATTCTTTATTGAGCATTGATCATTGATCCTTGTTCATTCTTCATTGTTCATTCTTCACTGATCGTTGATTCTTCTTAATTGTTCATTGTTCATTCTTCAATGTTCAATGATCCTTGTTCATGCTTCATCGTTCAATCTTTAATGAACATTGATCCTTCTTCATTCTTCACCACTCATTGTTCATTGATAATTAATTCTTGTTCAATGTTCATCGTTTATTGTTTATTGATCATTGATCCTTGTTCATTCTTTATCGTTTATTCCTCATTGATCATTCATCCTTGTTCATTATTCATCGTTTATTCTTCAACGATCATTGATCCTTATTTATTCTGCATCGTTCATTCTTCAATGAACATTGATCCTTGTTCATTCATCACCGTTCATTGTTCATTGATCATTCATTCTTGTTCATTGTTCATCGTTTAATGTTCATGTATTTTTGATAATTATTCATTCTTCATCGTTCATTCTTCAATTATCATTGATGCTTGTTCATTCTTCATCGTTCATTCTTCTTAGTTCATTCTTCATCGTTCATTCTTCAATAATTATTGATCCTTGTTCATTCTTCATCGTTCATTCTTTATTAATCATTGATCGTTGTTCGTTCTTCATCGTTCATTCTTCAATGATTATTGATCCTTATTCATTCGTCATCATTCATTCTTCATTGATCATTAATCTGTGTTCTATCTTCATCGTTCATTGTTCAATGATCGTTGATCCTTGTTCATTCTTCATCGTTCATTCATCAATGATCATTGATCCTTGTTTATTTTTCATCTTTCATTGATCATTAATCGTTGTTCATTTCTCATCGTTTATTGTTCAATTATCATTGATCCTTGTTCATTCTTCAGCGTTCATTCTTCTTTGATTATTGATCCTTGTTCATTGTTCAACGTTCATTCTTCATTGATCATTAATCGTAGTACGTTCTTTATCATTCATTCTTCAGTGATCAATGGGCCTTGTTCATTCTTAATCGTTCATTCTTTAATGATAGTTGATCCTTGTTCATTCTTTATTTATGGTTGATCCTTTCTCCTCCTTCATCGTTTATTCTTCAATGATCATTGATCTTTGTTCATTGTTCAATTATCACTGATCCTTGTTCATTCTTCATCTTTCTTTCTTCCTTGATCATTGATCATTGATCCTTGTTCATTGTTCATCGTTCATTCTTCATTGATACTTGCACATTCTTCATCTTTCATTCTTCAGTGATCAATGGTCCTTGTTCATTCTTCATCGTTCATTCTTCAATGACCATTGATCCTTGTTCATTCTTTATTGATCATTGTTGCTTTTTCATTCTTCATCGTTCATTCTTCAATCATCATTGATCCTTGTTCGTTATTCATTGATCCTTTATCCTTGTTCATTCTTCATCATTCGTTCATCAATGATTATTAATCCTTATTCATTCTTCATCGTTCATTCTTTAATGATCATTCATCTTTGTTCATTCTTCATTGATCATTGATTCGAGTTTATTCTTCATCTTTCATTGTTCAATGATCGTTGATCCTTCTACATCCTTCATCGTTCATTCTTCATTGATCATTAATCTTTTTTCATTCTTCATCGTTCATTCATAGTTTATCATTGATCCTTTTTCATTGTTCTTTCACTAGTGGAAAAAATCTTATTTGCTGCAGTTTTTTGGCCATAATAGGCTGTGGTTTTGGCCCGCAGCAATAGTGATAGCAGCAAATAACCTATTTTAAATGCTCCGGTTTTGAACCACAGCAAAAAACCTAACTATTTGCTGCGGGCTTCTTAAAAAACTGCAGCAATTAAGCATTATTTGCTGCGGTTTTAAGAAGCCCGCAGCAAATAAGCATTTTTTCACATTCAAATATTCATGTACATACATAAGTAAATTATTCACTTTCAAATATGAAATACATACCTTGATAATGAGATATGATAATTTTGTTTCCAGAATAAGATTATGTAACCTACAATGAAAACAACAAATCAAAATTAGTATAAAAAAAGACTAAATCCTTATTAAAACACAATGACTAGAAAAAGAAAGAGTAGCCATAATTTTGTGGCTTTTGAAGGAAAAGCAACAATGGTGGGTTTTAGAACTTAAACAAAGATGCAGAAGGAAATTCGTGAATTGGGCGGTTATTGAAGCAACAAATTTCAACAACACAGGAATTTGAAGAACTTAAACAAAGTCGTGGGGTTTGGAAGATGATAAAAGAAATGAAGAGTAAACACAGTGGAGTCGTATGATTTGAAAAACTTGAAGAACTTGAATAGATTTTTCGTAGGTTTTTGAAGAAATTTTCTGAAATTCATAAGCTTGAAGAAGAAGACAGTCGTCGTCGTAGGATTTTGAAGAAAGTTATTTTAGGGTTTTAAGCAATTGAATGTCATAACGCGTTTTTATATTTTTTGAACTAGCTATTTGCTGCGAGCTTCTTAAAAAACCGCATCAAATAGGCATTATTTGCTGCGGTTCTAAGAAGCCCGCAACAAATAAGTATTAAAAAAATACATATATATATATATATATATATATATATATATATATATATATATATATATATATATATATATATATATATATATATATATATATATATATATATATATATATATACATATATATATATATATAAATACATACATATATATATATATATATATATATATATATATATATATATATATATATATATATATATATATATATATATATATATATATATATATATATATATATATATATATATATATATATATATATATATATATATATATATTCTTTTTAAATTTTTTTTATAACTTATTTGTTGCGGTTTTATTAAAACCGCAACAAATAATGCTTTTTTTTTTTATTTTTTTTTCGTTTGATAAGCACTTATTTACTGCGAGCTTAATAAAACCGCAGCAATTAATGCTTATTTACTGCGGTCATCATGAAAACCGCAGCATTTGTATTATATATTTTTTTTCTTTTTTTTTTTGCTATTTAATGCTGCGTATAAGGAAAACCGCAGCAAATGACACGCAGCAACTGATGTTTTTTCCACTAGTGTTTGTTCATTGATCATTAATCCTTGTTCATTATTCATCGTTTATTGTTCATTGATCGTGGATCCTTGTTCATTCTTCATCTTTCATTCTTCGTTAATCATTGATTCTTGTTCATCCTTCATAGTTCAGTCTTCATTGATCATTGATCCTTGTACATTCTTCATCGTTCATTGTTCAGTGATGATTGGTCCTTGTTCATTCTTCATCGTTCATTCTTCAATGATCATTGATCTTCGTGAATTCTTTATCGTTAATTCTTTATTGATCATTGATCCTTGTTCATTCTTCATCATTCAATCTTCAATGATCATTGATCGTTGTTCATTGATTATCGTTCATTCTTCAATGTTCACTGATCCTTGTTCATGCTTCATCGTTCATACTTCAATGAACATTGATCGTTCTTCACTCTCCACCGTTCATTGTGCATTGATAATAAATTCTTGTTCATTGTTGATCGTTTATTGTATATTGGTCATTGATCCTTGTTCATTTTTTATCGTTCATTCTCCATTGATCATTGATCCTTGTTCATTATTCATCATTCATTCTTCAATGTTCATTGGTCCTTGTTCATTCTTCATCGTTTATTCTTCAATGCACATTGATCCTTGTTCATTCTTCACCGTTCACTGTACATTGATCATTCATTCTTGTTCATTGTTCATCGTTTAATGTTTATTGATCATTGATCCTTGTTCATTCTTCATCGTTCATTCTTCATTGATCATTGATGCTTGTTCATTCTTCATCCTTCATTCTTGATCAATCATTGATCCTTGTTCATTCTTCATCGTTCATTCTTCAATGATGATTGATCCTTGTTCATTCGTTATTATTCATTCTTCATTGATCATTCTTCCATGTTCTATCTTCATCGTTCATTGTTAATTGATCGTTGATCCTTGTTCTTTCATCATCGTTCATTCATCAATGATCATTTATCCTTTTTCATTCTTCATCGTTTAATTTTCAATAATCATTGATCTTTGTTCATTGTTCATTGATCATTGATCCTTGTTCATTCTTCATCGTGCATTCTTCAATGTTGATTCAGCCTTGATCATTCTTCATCGTTCATTGTTTATTCATCATTGATCCTAGTTCATTCTTCAATGATCATTAATCCATGTTCATTCTTCATCGTTTATTTTTCATTGATCATTGATCCTTGTTCATTGTTCATCTTTTATTGTTCATTGACCATTGATGCTTGTACATTCTTCGGTCATTGTTCATTTGTCATTCATCCTTGTTCATTCTTCATCATTCATTCATCAATGATCATTGATCCTTGTTCATTGTTCTTCTTTCATTGATCAATAATCCCTGTTCATTGTTCATCGTTTATCGTTTAATTATCATTGTTCCTTGTTCATTCTTCAGCGTTAATTCTTCATTGATTATTGATCCTTGTTCATTGTTCATCGTTTATTCATCATTGATCATTGATCCTTGTACATTCTTCATCGTTCATTCTTTAATGATCATTGATCCTCGTTCATTCTTTATTTATCATTGATCCATTTTCATTCTTCATTGTTTATTTTTCAATGATAATTGTCTTCATTTATTGTTCGTTGATAATTGATCCTTGTTTATTCTTCATTGATAATTAATCTTTTTTCGTTCTTCATTGTTCATTCATCAATGATCATCGATCCTATTCCTTTTTTCATTGATCATTAATCCTTGATCATTATTGATCGTTTATTGTTAATTGATCATTGATCCTTGTTCATTCTTCAACGTTTATTCTTCAATGATCATTGATCCTTCTTCATTCTTCATCGTTCATGCTTTATTTATCATTGATCCTTGTTTATTCTTCATCGTTCATTATTTAATGATCAGTGATCCTTGTTCATTCTTCATCATTCATTATTCAAGTATGATTGGTCCGTGTTCATTCTTCATCGTTCGTTGTTCAATGATCGTTGATGCTTGTTCAATCTAAATTGTTCTTCTTCATTGATCATTAATTTTGTTCATTCTTCATCGTTCGTTCATCAATGATCATTCATCCTTGTTCATTGTTCTTTGTGCATTTATCGTTATTCCTTGTTCATCATTCATCGTTTATTGTTTAATTATCATTGATCGTTGTTCATTCTTCATCTTTCATTCTTCATTGATAATGGATGCTTGTTCATTGTTCATAAGTCATTCTTGATTGATCATATATCCATGTACGTTCTTCATCGTTCATTGTTCAGTGATAATTAGTTCTTGTTCATTTTTTGTCGTTCATTCTTCAAATATAAAGGATCCTCGTTCATTCTTTATTGAACATTGATCCATTTTCATTCTTCATCATTCATTCGTCAATGGTCATTGATTCTTGTTCATTGTTCATTTATCATTGATCCTTCTTCATTCTTCATCGTTTATTCTTCAATGCACATTAATCCTTGTTCATTCTTCACCGTTCATTGTTCGTTGATCATTCATTCCTTTTCATTGTTCATCGTTTAATGTTTATTGATCATTTATCCTTGTTCATTCTTCATCGTTCATTCTTCAATGATTATTGATGCTTGTTCATTCTTCATCGTTCATTCTTTATTAATTATTGATCCTTATTCATTCCTCATCGTTGATTCTTAAATGATGATTGATCCTTGTTCATTTGTCATCATTCATTCTTCATTGATCATTGATCAAAGTTCTATGCTCATCGTTCATTGTTCAATGATCGTTGATCCTTGTTCATTCATCATCGTTTATTCAGCAATGATCATTTATCCTTTTTCATTCTTGATCGTTTAATTTTCAATGATCACTGATCTTTGTTCATTGTTCATTGATCATTGATCCTTGTTCATTCTTCATCGTTCATTCTTCAATGTTAATTGATCCTTGATCATTCTTCATCGTTCATTGTTTATTCATCATTGATCCTTGTTCATTCTTCAATGATCATTGATCCTTGTTCAATCTTCATTGATCATTGATTCATGTTCATTTTTCATCGTTCATTGTTCAATGATCGTTGATCCTTGTACATTCTTCATCGTTCATTCTTCATTGATCATTTATCTTTATTCATTCTTCCTCGTACATTCCTCAATAATCATTGATCATTGTTCATTGTTCATCTTTAATTGTTCATTGACCATTGATGCTTGTTTATTTTTCATCGTTCATTCTTCATTTGTCATACATCCTTGTTCATTCTTGATCATTCATTCTTTGTTTATCATTGATCCGTGTTCATTCTTCATCGTTCATTGTTCAATGATCGTTGTTCTTTGTTCACTCTTCATCGTTCATGCTTCATTGATTATTGATCCTTGTTCATTGTTAATTGATCATTGGTCATTGTTCATTCTTTATCGTTTATTCTTTAATGATCATTGATCCTTCTTCATTCTTCATCGTTCAGTCTTTATTAATCATAGATCCTTGTTCATTCGCCATGGTTCATTCTTCAATGATCATTTAACCTTGTTCATTCGTCATCATTCATTCTTCATTGATCATTGATACGTGTTTTATCTTCAACGTTCATTGTTCATTGATCGTTGATCCTTGTTCATTCTTCATCGTTCTTTCATCAATGATCATTGATCCTTGTTCATTGTTCTTCTTTCATTCATCATTGATCATTGATCCTTCTACATTCTTCATCGTTCATTCTTCAGTGATCAATGGTCCTTGTTCGTTCTTCGTCGTTCGTTCTTTAATGATCATTGGTCCTCGTTCATTCTTTATTTATCATTGATCCATTTTCATTCTTCATCGTTTATTTTTCAATGATCATTGTTCTTCGTTCATTGTTCGTTGATCATTTATCCTTTTTCATTCTTCATTGATCATTAATCTTTTTTCGTTCTTCATTGTTCATTCATCAATGATCATCGATCCTTGTCCTTTGTTCATTAATTATTAATCCTTGTCCATTATTGATCGTTTATTGTTAACTGATCATTGATCCTTGTTCATTCTTCATCGTTTATTCTTCAATGATCATTAATCCTTCTTCATTCTTCATCGTTCATGATTTATTAATCATTGATCCTCGTTGATTCTTCATCTTTCATTATTTAATGATCAATGGTCCTTTTTCTTTCTTCATCATTTATTCTTCATTAATGATTGGTCCGTGTTCATTCTTAATCGTTCGTTGTTCAATGATCGTTGATCCTTGTTCATCCTAAATCGTTCTTCTTCATTGATCATTAATTTTGTTTATTCTTCATCGTTAATTCTTCATAGATCATTGATCCTTGTTCATTGTTAATTGATCATTGATCATTGTTCATTCTTCATCGTTTATTCTTTAATGATCATTGATCCTTCTTCATTCTTCATCGTTCAGTCTTTATTGATCATAGATCCTTGTTCATTCTCCATGGTTCATTCTTCAATGATCATTGAACCTTGTTCATTCGTCATCATTCATTCTTCTTTGATAATTGATACGTGTTCTATCTTCAACGTTCATTGTTCATTGATCGTTTATCCTTGTTCATTCTTCATTGTTCATTCATCAATGATTATTTATCCTTGTTCATTGTTCTTCTTTCATTCATCATTGATCATTGATCCTTCTACATTCTTCATCGTTCATTCTTCAGTGATCAATGATCATCAATCCTTGTCCTTTGTTCATTGATCATTATTCCTTGTTCATTATTGATCGTTTATTGTTGATTGTTTATTGATTCTTGTTCATTCTTCATCGTTTATTCTTTAATGATCATTGATCCTTCTTCATTCTTCATCGTTAATGCTTTATTAATCATTTTCCTTGTTCATTCTTCATCGTTCATTATTTAATGATCAATGGTCCTTTTTCATTCTTCATCATTCATTCTTCACTAATGATTGGTCCGTGTTCAATCTTCATCGTTCGTTGTTCAATGATCGTTGATCCTTGTTCATTCTGAATCGTTCTTCTTCATTGATGATTAATTTTGTTCATTCTTCATCATTCATTCATCAATGATCAATTATCCTTGTTCATTGTTCTTTGTTCATTTATCATTAATCCTTGTTCATTCCTCATCTTTTATTGTTTAATTATCATTGATCCTTGTTCATTCTTCGTCTTTCATTCTTCATTGATCATTGATCCTTGATCAAATTTCATAAGTCATTGTTCATTGATCATTGATCCTTGTATGTTCTTCCTCGTTAATTCTTCAGTGATCAATAGTTCTTGTTAATTCTTCGTCGTTCATTCTTCAATGATCATGGATCCTGGTTCATTCTTTTTTGAACATTGATCCAATTTCATTCTTCATCGTTCATTTGTCAATTCTCATTGATTCTTGTTCATTGTTCATTCTTCATCGTTCATTCTTCAATGATCATTAATCCTTGTTCATTCTTCATTGATCATTGATTCGTGTTCATTTTTCATCGCTCTTTATTCAACGATCGTTGATCCTTGTTCATTCTTCATCATTCATTCTTCATTGATCATTTATTTTGTTTATTCTTCATAGTTCATTCATCAATGATCATTGATCCTTGTTCATATTTCTTTGTTCAATGATCATTAATCCATGTTCATTCTTCATCGTTTATTGTTCATATTTCATTGATCCTTGTTCATTCTTCATCATTCATTCTTCGTTGATCATTGAGCCTTGTTCTTTCTTTATCGTTCAACATTTATTGCTCATTGATCCTTGTTCATTCCTCATCGTTGATTCTTTAATGATCATTGTTGCTTGTTCATTATGCATCGTTCATTATTCAATGATCATTGATCCTTGTTCAATCGTCATCATTAATTCTTCCTTGATTATTCATATGTGTTCTATATTCAACGTTCATTGTTCATTGATCATTTAACCTTGTTCGTTCTTCATCGTTCAATTATCAATGATCATTGATCCTTGTTCATTGTTCTTCTTTCATTGATCATTAATCCCTGTTCATTGTTCATCGTTTATTGTTTAATTATCATTGATCCTTGTTCATTCTTTAGCGTTAATTCTTCATTGATCATTGATTTTTGTTCATTCTTCATCGTTTATTCTACAATGATCATTCATCCTTCTTCATTCTTCATCGTTCATGTTTTATTAATCATTGATCCTTGTTCATTCTTCATCGTTCATTATTTAATGATCAATGGTCCTGGTTGATTCTTCATCATTCATTCTTCATTGATGATTGGTCCGTGTTCATTCTTCATCGTTCGTTGTTTAATGATCGTTGATCCTTGTTCAATCTAAATCGTTCTTCTTCATTGATCATAAATTTTGTTCATTCTTCATCGTTCATTCATCAATGATCATTGATCCTTGTTCATTGTTCTTTGTTAATTTATCATTAATCCTTGTTCATTGTTCATCGTTTATTGTTTAATTATCAATGATCCTTGTTCATTCTTCATCTTTCATTCTTCATTTATCATTGATCCTTATTCATTGTTCTTTGTTCATTTATAATTAATCCTTGTTCATTGTTCATCGTTTATTGTTTAATTATCATTGATCCTTATTCATTCTTCATCTTTCATTCTTCATTGATCATTGATCCTTGTTCATTGTTCATAAGTCATTCTTCATTGATCATTGATCGATGTACGTTCTTCATCGTTGAATCTTCAGTGATCCATAGTTCTTGTTCATTCTTTGTCGTTCATTTTTCAATGATCAAGGATCCTCGTTCATTTTTTATTGAACATTGATCCATTTTCATTCTTCATCGTTCATTCGTCAATGGTCATTTATTCTTGTTCATTGTTCATTGATCATTGATCGTTGTTTATTCCTCATCATTTATTCTTCAATGCACAATGATCCTTGTTCATTGTTCACCGTTCATTGTTCATTGATCATTCATTCCTTTTCATTGTTCATCGTTTAATGCTAATTGATCATTGATCCTCGTTCATTCTTCATCATTCATTTTTCAATGATTATTGATGCTTGTTCATTCTTCATCGTTCAATCTTCATTGATAATTAATGTTTTTTCATTCTTCATTGTTCATTCATCAATGATCATCGATCCTATTCCTTTGTTCATTGATCATTAATCCTTGTTCATTATTGATCGTTTATTGTTAATTGATCATTGATCCTTGTTCATTCTTCATCGTTTATTCTACAATGATCATGGATCCTTCTTCATTCTTCATCGTTCATGCTTAATTAATCATTGATCCTTGTTCATTCTTCATCGTTCATTATTTAATGATCAATAGTCCTTGTTGATTCTTCATCATTCATTCTTCGTTGATTATTGGTCCGTGTTCATTCTTCATCGTTCGTTGTTCGATGATCGTTGATCCTTGTTCAATCTAAATCGTTCTTTTTCATTGATCCTTGTTCATTCTTCATCGTTCATTCTTCAATGATCATTGATCCTTGTTCATTGTTCTTTGTTCATTTATAATTAATCCTTGTTCATTGTTCATCGTTTATTGTTTAATTATCATTGATCCTTGTTCGTTCTTCATCTTTCATTCTTCATTGATCATTGATCCTTGTTCATTGTTCATAAGTCATTCCACATTGATCACTGATCCATGTACGTTCTTCATCGTTGATTCTTCAGTGATCAATAGTTCTTGTTCATTCTTTGTCGTTCATTCTTCAATGATCAAGGATCCTCGTTCATTCTTTATTGAACATTGATCCAATTTCATTCTTCATCGTTCATTCGTCAATGGTCATTGATTCTTGTTCATTGTTCATTGATCATTGATCCTTGTTTATTCTTCATCATTTATTCTTCAATGCACAATGATCATTGTTCATTGTTCACCGTTCATTGTTCATTGATCATTCATTCCTTTTCATTGTTCATCGTTTAATGCTTATTGATCATTGATCCTCGTTCATTCTTCATCGTTCATTCTTCAATGATTATTGATGCTTGTTCATTCTTCATCGTTCAATCTTCATTGATCATTGATCCAAATTCTATCTTCATCATTGATCCTTGTTCATTCATCATCGTTCATTCATCAATGATCATTTATCCTTTTTCATTCTTGATTGTTTAATTTTCAATGATCATTGATATTTGTTTATTGTTCTTTGATCATTGATCCTTGTTCATTCTTCATCGTTCATTCTTCAATATTCATTGATCCTTGATCATTCTTCATCGTTCATTGTTTATTCATCATTGGTGCTTGTTCATTCTTCAATGATCATTGATCCTTGTTCATTCTTCATTGATCGTTGATCGTTGTACGTTCTTCATCCTTCATTTTTCATTGATCATTAATGTTTTTTCATTTTTCCTCATACATTCATCAATAATCATTGAACCTTGTTCATTGGTTTTTGATCATTGATCATTAATCCTTGTTCATTCTTCATCATTTATATTTCATTGATCATTGATCCTTGTTCATTGTTCATCATTTATTGTTCATTGAACAATTGATGCTTGTTCATTGTTTATCGTTCAATCTTCATTTATCATTCATCCTTGTTCATTCTTGATCATTCATTTTTTTGGATCATTGATCTGTGTTCATTCTTCATTGTTCATGTTTCATTGATCATTGATCCTTGTTCATTCTTCATCGTTCATTCTTCAATGATCATTGATCCTTGTTCATTGTTAATTGATCATTGATCATTCTTCATGCTTCATCGTTTATTCTTTAATGATCATTGATCCTTCTTCATTCTCCATCGTTCAGTCTTTATTAATCATAGATCCTTGTTCATTCTCCATGGTTCATTCTTCTACGTTCATTGTTCATTGATCGTTGATCCTTGTTCATTCTTCATCGTTCATTCATCAATGATCATTGATCGTTGTTCATTGGTCTTCATTCATTCATCACTGATCAATTATCCTTGTACATTTTTCATCGTTCATTCTTCAGTGATCAATGGTCCTTGTTTATTCTTCATCGTTCATTCTTTAATGACCATTGATCCTCGTTCATTTTTTATTTATCATTGCTCCATTTTCATTCTTCATCGTTTAGTTTTCAATGATCATTGTTCTTCGTTCATTGTTGATTGATCATTGATCCTTGTTCATTCTTCATTGATAATAAATATTTTTTCATTCTTCATTGTTCATTCATCAATGATCATCGATCCTATTCCTTTGTTCATTGATCATTAATCCTTGTTCATTATTGATCGTTTATTGTTAATTGATCATTGATTTTTGTTCATTCTTCATCGTTTATTCTACAATGATCATTGATCCTTCTTCATTCTTCATCGTTCATGCTTTATGAATCATTGATCCTTGTTCATTCTTCATCGTTCATTATTTAATGATCAATGGTCCTTGTTGATTCTTCATCATGCATTCTTCATTGATGATTGGTCCGTGTTCATTCTTCATCGTTCGTTGTTCAATGATCGTTGATCCTTGTTCAATCTAAATCGTTCTTCTTCATTGATCATAAATTTTGTTCATTCTTCATCGTTCATTCATCAATGATCATTGATCCATGTTCATTGTTCTTTGTTCATTTATCATTAATCCTTGTTCATTGTTCATCGTTTATTGTTTAATTATCATTGATCCTTGTTCATTCTTCATCTTTCATTTTTCATCTTTCATTCTTCATTTATCATTGATCCTTGTTCATTGTTCATAAGTCATTCTTCATTGATCATTGATCGATGTACGTTCTTCATCGTTGATTCTTCAGTGATCCATAGTTCTTGTTCATTCTTTGTCGTTCATTCTTCAATGACCAAGGATCCTCGTTCATTCTTTATTGCACATTGATCCATTTTCATTCTTCATCGTTCATTCGTCAACTGTCATTGATTCTTGTTCATTGTTCATTGATCATTGATCCTTCTTCATTCTTCATCGTTTATTCATCAATGTACATTGATCCTGGTTCATTCTTAGCCGTTAATTGTTCATTGATCATTCATTCCTTTTCATTGTTCATCGTTTAATGTTTATTGATCATTGATCCTTGTTCATTCTTCATCGTTCATTCTTCAATGATTATTGATGCTTGTTCATTCTTCGTCGTTCAATCTTCATTGATCATTGATCCAAATTCTAACTTCATCGTTGATCCTTGTTCATTCATCATCGTTCATTCATCAATGATCATTTATCCTTTTTCATTCTAGATCGTTTAATTTTCAATGATCATTGATCTTTGTTTATTGTTCATTGATCATTGATCCTTGTTCATTCTTCATCGTTCATTCTTCAATATTCATTGATCCTTGATCATTCTTCATCGTTCATTGTTTATTCATCATTGATCCTTGCTCATTCTTCAATGATCATTGAACCTTGTTCATTCTTAATTGATCGTTGATCGTTGTACATTCTTCATCGTTCATTTTTCATTGATCATTAATCTTTTTTCATTCTTCCTCGTACATTCATCAATAATCATTGAATCTTGTTCATTATTTTTTGTTTATTGATCATTAATCCTTGTTCATTCTTCATCGTTTATATTTCATTGATCATTGATCCTTGTTCATTGTTCATCATTTATTGTTCATTGACAATTGATGCTTGTTCATTCTTTATCATTCATTCTTCATTTATCATTCATCCTTTTTCATTCTTGATCATTCATTTTTGCGGATCATTGATCCGTGGTCATTTTTCATCGTTCATGCTTCATTGATCATTGATCCTTGTTCATTCTTCATCGTTCATTCTTCAATGATCATTGATCCTTGTTCATTGTTCTTTGTTCATTTATAATTAATCCTTGTTCATTGTTCATCGTTTATTGTTTAATTATCATTGATCCTTATTCATTCTTCATCTTTCATTCTTCATTGATCATTGATCCTTGTTCATTGTTCATAAGTCATTCTTCATTGATCACTGATCCATGTACGTTCTTCGTCGTTGATTCTTCAGTGATCAATAGTTCTTGTTCATTCTTTGTCGTTCATTCTTCAATGATCAAGGATCCTCGTTCATTCTTTATTGAACATTGATCCAATTTCATTCTTCATCGTTCATTCGTCAATGGTAATCTATTCTTGTTCATTGTTCATTGATCATTGATCCTGGTTTATCCTTCATCATTTATTCTTCAATTTACATTGATCCTTGTTCATTGTTCACCGTTCATTGTTCATTAATCATTCATTCCTTTTCATTGTTCATCGTTTAATGCTTATTGATCATTGATCCTCGTTCATTCTTCATCGTTCATTCTTCATCGTTCATTCTTCAATGATTATTGATGCTTGTTCATTCTTCGTCGTTCAATCTTCATTGATCATTGATCCAAATTCTATCTTCATCGTTGATCCTTGTTCATTCATCATCGTTCATTCATCAATGATCATTTATCCTTTTTCATTCTAGATCGTTTAATTTTCAATGATCATTGATCTTTGTTTATTGTTCATTGATCATTGATCCTTGTTCATTCTTCATCGTTCATTCTTCAATATTCATTGATCCTTGATCATTCTTCATCGTTCATTGTTTATTCATCATTGGTCCTTGTTCATTCTTCAATGATCATTGATCCTTGTTCATTCTTCATTGATCGTTGATCGTTGTACATTCTTCATCGTTCATTTTTCATTGATCATTAATCTTTTTTCATTCTTCCTCATACATTCATCAATAATCATCGAACCTTGTTCATTGGTTTTTGTTCATTGATCATTAATCCTTGTTCATTCTTCATCGTGTATATTTCATTGATCATTGATCCTTGTTCATTGTTCATCATTTATTGTTCATTGAACAATTGATGCTTGTTCATTCTTTATCGTTCATTCTTCATTTATCATTCATCCTTGTTCATTCTTGATCATTCATTTTTGTGGATCATTTATCCGTGTTCATTCTTCATCGTTCATGTTTCAATGATCATTGATCCTTGTTCATTCTTCATCGTTCATTCTACAATGATCATTGATCCTTGTTCATTGTTAATTGATCATTGATCATTGTTCATTCTTCATCGTTTATTCTTTAATGATCATTGATCCTTCTTCATTCTCCATCGTTCAGTCTTTATTAATCATAGATCCTTGTTCATTCTCCATGGTTCATTCTGCAATGATAATTGATCCTTGTCCATTCGTCATCATTCATTCTTCATTGATCATTGATACGTGTTCTATCTTCAACGTTCATTGTTCATTGATCGTTGATCCTTGTTCATTCTTCATCGTTCATACATCAATGATCATTGATCGTTGTTCATTTTTCTTCATTCATTCATCATTGATCAATTATCCTTGTACATTCTTCATTGTTCATTCTTCATTGATCAATGGTCCTTGTTCATTCTTCATCGTTCGTTCTTTAATGACCATTGATCCTCGTTCATTTTTTATTTATCATTGATCCATTTTAATTCTTCATCGTTTATTTTTCAATGATCATTGTTCTTCGTTCATTGTTCGTTGATCATTGATCCTTCTTCATTCTTCATTGATAATTAATCTTTTTTCATTCTTCATTGTTCATTCATCGATGATCATCGATCCTATTCCTTTGTTCATTGATCATTAATCCTTGTTCATTATTGATCGTTTATTGTTAATTGATCATTGATTTTTGTTCATTCTTCATTGTTTATTCTACAATGATCATTGATCCTTCTTCATTCTTCATCGTTCATGCTTTATTAATCATTGATCCTTGTTCATTCTTCATCGTTCATTATTTAATGATCAATGGTCTTTGTTGATTCTTCATCATTCATTCTACATTGATGATTGGTCCGTGTTCATTCTTCATCGTTCGTTGTTCAATGATCGTTGATCCTTGTTCAATCTAAATCGTTCTTCTTCATTTATCATAAATTTTGTTTATTCTTCTTCGTTCTTTCATCAATGATCATTGATCCTTGTTCATTGTTCTTTGTTCATTTATCATTAATCCTTGTTCATTGTTCATCGTTTATTTTTAAATTATCATTGATCCTTGTTCATTCTTCATCTTTCATTCTTCATCTTTCATGCTTCATTTATCATTGATCCTTGTTCATTGTTCATAAGTCATTCTTCATTGATCATTGATCGATGTACGTTCTTCATCGTTGATTCTTCAGTGATCCATAGTTCTTGTTCATTCTTTGTCGTTCATTCTTCAATGATCAAGGATCCTCGTTCATTCTTTATTGAACATTGATCCATTTTCATTCTTCATCGTTCATTCGTCAATGGTCATTGATTCTTGTTCATTGTTCATTGATCATTGAACCTTCTTCATTCTTCATCGTTTATTCTTCAATGTACATTGATCCTTGTTCATTCTTAGTCGTTCATTGTTCATTGATCATTTATTCCTTTTCATTGTTCATCGTTTAATGTTTATTGATCATTGATCCTTGTTCATTCTTCATCGTTCATTCTTCAATGATTATTGATGCTTGCTCATTCTTCATCGTTCATTCTTTATTGATAATTGATCCATGTTCTATCTTCATCGTTGATCCTTGTTCATTCATCATCGTTCATTCATCAAAAATCATTTATCCTTTTTCATTCTTGATCGTTTAATTTTAAATGATCATTGATCTTTGTTCATTGTTCATTGATCATTGATCCTTGTTCATTCTTCATCGTTCATTCTTCAATATTCATTGATCCTTGATCATTCTTCATCGTTCATTGTTTATTCATCATTGATCCTTGCTCATTCTTCAATGATCATTGAACCTTGTTCATTCTTAATTGATCGTTGATCGTTGTACATTCTTCATTGTCATTTTTCATTGATCATTAATCTTTTTTCATTCTTCCTCGTACATTCATCAATAATCATTGAATCTTGTTCATTATTTTTTGTTTATTGATCATTAATCCTTGTTCATTCTTCATCGTTCATTGTTTATTCATCATTGATCCTTGTTCATTCTTCATTGATCATTGATCCCTATTCATTCTTAATTGATCGTTGATCGTTGTACATTCTTCATCGTTCATTTTTCATTGATCATTAATCTTTTTTCATTCTTCCTCGTACATTCATCAATAATCATTGAATCTTGTTCATTGTTTTTTGTTTATTGATCATTAATCCTTGTTCATTCTTCATCGTTTATATTTCATTGATCATTGATCCTTGTTCATTGTTTATCATTTACTGTTCATTGACAATTGATGCTTGTTCATTCTTTATCGTTCATTCTTCATTTATCATTCATCCTTTTTCATTCTTGATCATTCATTTTTGTGGATCATTGATCCGTGTTCATTCTTCATCGTTCATGCTTCATTGATCATTGATCCTTGTTCATTCTTCATCGTTCATTCTTCAATGATCATTGATCCTTGTTCATTGTTAATTGATCATTGATCATTGTTCATTCTTCATTGTTTATTCTTTATTAATCATAGATCCTTGTTCATTATCCATGGTTCATTCTTCAATGATCATTGATCCTTGTGCATTCGTCATCATTCATTCTTCATTGATTATTGATACGTGTTTTATCTTCAACGTTCATTGTTCATTGATCGTTGATCCTTGTTCATTCTTCATCGTTCATTCTTCAGTGATCAATGGTCCTGGTTCATTCTTCATCGTTCGTTCTTTAATGACCATTGATCCTCGTTCATTCTTTATTTGTCATTGATCCATTTTCATTCTTCATCGTTTATTTTTCAGTGATCATTGTTCTTCGTTCATTGTTCGTTGATCATTGATCATTGTTCATTGTTCATTGATCATTAATCTTTTTTCGTTCTTCATTGTTCATTTATCAATGATCATCAATCAATTTCTTTTGTTCATTGATCATAAATCCTTGTTCATTATTGATCGTTTTTTGTTTATTGATCATTCATCCTTGTCCATTCTTCATCGTTTATTCTTCAATAATAATTGATCCTTCTTCATTCTTCATCGTTCATGCTTTATTAATCATTGATCCTTATTCATTCTTCATCGTTCATTATTTAATGATCAATGGTCCTTGTTCATTCTTCATCATTCATTCTTCATTGATGATTGGTCCGTGTTCATTCTTCATCGTTCGTTGTTCAATTATTGTTGATCCTTGTTCATTCTAAATCATTATTCTTCATTGATCATTAATTTTATTCATTCTTCGTCGTTCATTCATCAATGATCATTGATCCTTGTTCATTGTTCTTTGTACATTTATCATTAATCCTTTTTCATTGTTCATCGTTTATAGTTTAATTATCATTGATTCTTGGTAATTCTTCATCTTTCATTCTTCATTGATCATTGATCCTTGTTCAAATTTCATATGTCATTCTTCATTGATCATTGATCCTTGTATGTTCTTTATCGTTCATTCTTCAGTGATAAATAGTTCTTGTTCATTCTTCGTCGTTGATTCTTCAATGATCAAGGATCCTCGTTCATTCTTATCCATTCTCATTGTTTATCATTCATTCGTTATTCGTCAATTGTCATTGATTCTTGTTCATTGTTCATTGATCATTGATCCTTGTTCATTGTTCATCGTTTATTCTTCAATGATCATTGATCCTTGTTCGTTCTTCATCGTTCCTTCTTTGTTAATCATTGATCCTTGTTCATTCTTCATCGTTCATTCTTCAATTGATCATTGATTCGTGTTCATTTTTCATCGTTCATTATTCAACGATCATTGATCCTTGTTCATCCTTCATCATTCATTCTTCATTGATCATTAATTTTGTTCATTCTTCATAGTTCATTCACCAATGATCATTGATCTTTGTTCATATTGCTTTGTTCATTGATCATTAATCCATGTTCATTCTCATCATTTATTGTTCAATTTTCATTGATCCTTGTTCATTCTTCGTCAGTCATTCTTCATTGATCATTGAGCCTTGTTCTTTGTTTATCGTTCATTCTTTATCGATCATTGATTCTTGTTCATTATGTATCCTTCATTCTTCAATGATCATTGATCCTTGTTCATTATGCATTGTTCATTCTTCAATGATCATTGATCCTCGTTCATTCTTTATTGAATATTTATCCTTTTTCATTCTTCATCGTTTATTCATCAATGATCATTGATCCTTGTTCATTCTTCAATGATCATTGATCCCTGTTCATTATTCATCGTTTATTCATCAATTATCATTGATCCTTGTTCATTCTTCATCATTCATTCTTTTGTTAATCATTGATCCTTGTTCATTCTTCATCGTTCATTGTTCAATGATCATTGATCCTTGTTCATTCTTCATTCATGATTGATTCGTGTTAATTCTTCATCATTCATTATTCAATGATCGTTGATCCTTGTTCATTCTTCATCATTCATTCTTCCTTGATCATTAATTTTGTTCATTCTTCATAGTTCATTCATCCTTGTTCATTCTGCATCGTTTATTCTTCGATGAACATTGATCCTTGTTCATTCTTCACCATTAATTGCTCATCGATCATTCATTCTTGTTCATTGTTCATCGTTTATTTTTTATTGATCATTGATCCTTGTTCATGCTTCATTGATCATTGATTCGAGTTCATTTTTCATTGTTCATTCTTCATTGATCATTGATGTTTTTTCAGTCTTTATCGTTCAATCATCAATGATCATTGATCGTTTTTCATTGTTCTTTTTTCATTGATCATTAATCCTTGTTCATTATTCATCGTCTATTGTTCATTGATCAATGATCCTTGCTCATTCTTCATCTTTCATTCTTCATTGATCATTCATTGGTGTTCATTCTTCATCGTTCATTCTACATTGAACATTGATCCTTGTACATTCTTCATCGTTCATTTTTCATTGATCAATGGTCCTTGTTCATTCTTCATTGTTCATAATTCAATGATCAATGATCCTTGTTTATTCTTCATCATTTATTCTTCATTGATCATTGGTCCGTCTTCATTCTTCATCTTTCGTTGTTTAATGATCGTTGATCCTTGTTCATTCTAAATCGTTCATTCTTCCTTGATTATTAATTTTGTTCATTCTTCATCGTTCATTCATAAATGAACATTGATCCTTGTACATTGTTCTTTGTTCATTTATCATTACTCCTTGTACATTCTTTATCGTTCATTCTTCAGTGATCAATGGTCCTAGTTCATTCTTCATTCATCATTGATCCTCGTTCATTCTTTATTGATCATTAATACTTTTTCATTCTACATCGTTCATTCTTCAATGATCATTGATCCTTTTTCATTATTCATTGATCCTTCATACTTGTTCATTCTTCATCGTTCATTCATCAATGATTATTGATCCTTGTTCGTACTTCATCATTCATTCTATAATGATCATTGATCCTTGTTCATTCTTCATTGATCATTGATTCGAGTTCATTCTTCAGCGTTCATCTTTCATTGTTCATTGAACATTGATCCTTGTTCATTGTTCATCGTTCATTCTTCATTGATCATTTATACTTGTACATTCTTCATCGTTCATTCTTCAATGATCATTGGTCCTTGTTCATTCTTAATTGATCATTGATCCTCGTTCATTCTTTATTGATCATTAATCCTTTTTCATTATTCATCGTTCATTCATCAATGATCATTGATCCTTTTTCATTATTTTTTGTTAATTGATCATTAATCCTTGTTCATTATTAATCGTTTATTGTATATTGATTGTTGATCCTTGTTCATTCTTCATTGTTCATTCTTCAATGTTCATTGATCCTTGATCATTCTTCATCGTTCATTGTTTATTCATCGTTGATCCTTGTTCATTCTTCAATGATAATTTATCGTTGTTCATTCTTCATAGATCATTGATTCGTGTTTGTTCTTCATCATTCATTCATCAATGATAATTGATCCTTTTTCATTGTTCTTTGTTCATTGATCATTAATCCTTGTTCATTGTTCATCGTTTAATGTTTATTGATCATTGATACTTGTTCATTCTTCATCGTTCATTCTTCAGTGATCATTGATGCTTGTTCATTCTTCATCGTTCATTCTTCCTAGTTCTTTCTTCATCATTCATTTTTCAATAATCATTGATCCTTTTTCATTATTCATCATGCATTCTTTATTAATCGTTGATCCTTGTTCGTTGTTCAAGGTTCATTCTTCAATTATCATTGATCCTTGTTCATTCATCATCATTCATTCTTCATTGATCATTCATACGTGTTCTATCTTCAACGTTCGTTGTTCATTGATCGTTGATCCTTGTTCATTCTTCATCGTTCATTCATCAATGATAATAGATCCTTGTTCATTGTTCTTCTTTCATTGATCATTAATCCCTGTTCATTGTTCATCGTTTATTGTATAATTATCATTAATCCTTGTTTATTTTTAAGCGTTCATTCTTCATTGATTATTGATCCTTGTTCGTTGTTCATCGTTCATTCATCATTGATCATTTATCCTTGTACATTCTTCATCGTTCATTCTTCAGTGATCAATGGTGGTTGTTCATTCTTAATCGTTCATTCTTTAATGATCATTGATCCTCGTTCACTTTTTATTTATCATTGATCCTTTTTCATTCTTCATCTTTTATTTTTCAATGATTATTGTTCTTCGTTCATTGTTCGTTGAACAATGATCCTTGTTCATTTTTCATCGTTCATTCTTCATAGATCATTAATCTTTTTTCGTTCTTCATTGTTCATTCATCAATGATCATCGATCCTTGTTCTTTGTTCATTGATCATTAATCCTTGTTCATTATTAATCGTTTAGTATATATTGATTATTGATCCTCGTTCATTCTTCAATGTTCATTGATCCTTGATCATTCTTCATCGTTCATTGTTTATTCATCGTTCATCCTTGTTCATTCTTCAATGATAATTGATCGTTGTTCATTCTTCATAAATCATTGATTCGTGTTCATTCTTCATCGTTCATTCATCAATGATAATTGATCCTTTTTCATTGTTCTTTGTTCATTGATCATTAATCCTTGTTCATTGTTCATCGTTTAATGTTTATTAATCATTGATCCTTGTTCATTCTTCATCGTTCACTCTTCAATGATCATTGATGCTTGATCATTCTTCATCGTTCATACTTCCTAGTTCTTTCTTCATCGTTCATTTTTCAATAATCATTGATCCTTTTTCATTATTCATCGTGCATTCTTTATTAATCATTGATCCTTGTTCATTGTTCAAGGTTCATTCTTCAATGATCATTGATCCTTGTTCATTCATCATCATTCATTATTCATTGATCATTCATACGTGTTCTATCTTCAACGTTCGTTGTTCATTGATCGTTGATCCTTGTTCATTCTTCATCGTTCATTCATCAATGATCATAGATCCTTGTTCATTGTTCTTCTTTCATTGACCATTAATCCCTGTTCATTGTTCATCGTTTATTCTTTAATTATTATTAATCCTTGTTCATTTTTAAGCTTTCATTCTTCATTGATTATTGATCCTTTTTCATTGTTTATCGTTCATTCATCATTGATCATTTACCTTGTAAATTCTTCATCGTTCATTCTTCAATGATCAATGGTGGTTGTTCCTTCTTAATCGTTCAATCTTTAATGATCATTGATCCTCGTTGACTCTTTTTGTTCTTCATTGTTCATTCATCAATGATCATCGATCCTTGTTCTTTGTTCAATTATCATTAATCCTTGTTCATTATTAATCGATTATTGTATATTGATTAATTATCCATGTTCATTCTTCATTGTTCATTCTTCAATGCTCATTGATCCTTGATCATTCTTCATCGTTCATTGTTTATTCATCGTTGATCCTTGTTCATTCTTCAATGATAATTGATCAATGTTCATTCTTCTTAGATCATTGATTCGTGTTCATTCTTCATCGTTCATTCATCAATGATAATTGATCCTTTTTCATTGTTCTTTGTTCATTGATCATTAATCGTTGTTCATTGTTCATCGTCTAATGTTTATTGATCATTGATCCTTGTTCATTCTTCATCGTTCATTCTTCATTGATGATTGATGCTTGTTCATTCTTCATCGTTCATTCTTCCTAGTTCTTTCTTCATCGTTCATTTTTCAATAATCATTGATCCTTTTTCATTCTTCATCGTGCATTCTTTATTAATCATTGATCCTTGTTCATTGTTCAAGGTTCATTCTTCAATGATCATTGATCCTTGTTCATTCCTCATCATTCATTTTTCATTGATCATTCATACGTGTTATATCTTCAACGTTCGTTGTTCATTGATCGTTGATCCTTGTTCATTCTTCATCGTTCATTCATCAATGATCATAGATCCTTGTTCATTGTTCTTCTTTCATTGATCATTAATCCCTGTTCATTTTTCATCGTTTATTGTTTAATTATCATTAATCCTTGTTCATTTTTAAGCTTTCATTCTTCATTGATTATTGATCCTTATTCATTGTTCATCGTTCATTCATCATTGATCATTTATCCTTGTACATTCTTCATCGTTCATTCTTCAGTGATCAATGGTGCTTGTTCATTCTTAATCGTTCATTCTTTAATGATCATTGATCCTCGTTCACTCTTTATTTATCATTGATCCTTTTTCATTCTTCATCGTTTATTTTTCAATGATCATTGTTCTTCGTTCATTGTTCGTTGATCAATGATCCTTGTTCATTTTTCATCGTTCATTCTTCATTGATCATTAATCTTTTTTCGTTCTTCATTGTTCATTCATCAATGATCATCGATCCTTGTTCTTTGTTCATTGATCATTAATCCTTGTTCATTATTCATCTTTTATTGTTCTTTGATCATTGATCCTTGTTCAATTTTCATCTTTTTTTTGTTCATTGACCATTGATGCTTATTCATTCTTCATTTATCATTCATCCTTGTTCATTTTTCATCGTTCATTCTTCATTGATCATTGATCCTTGTTCATTCTTCATCGTTCATTCTTCAATGATCATGTATCCTTGTTCATTGTTCATTGATAATTGATCCTTGTTCATTCTTCATTGTTTATTCTTCAATGATCATTGATCCTTCTTCATTGTTCATCGCTCATGCTTTATTATTGATCATTCGTACGTGTTCATTCCTCATCGTTCGTTGTTCTATGATCGTTGATCCTTGTTCATTCAACATCGTTCTTCTTAATTAATCACTAATTTTTTTTCATTCTTCATCGTTCATTTATCAATGATCATTGATCCTTTTTCATTGTTCTTTGTTCATTTATCATTAATCCTTGTTCATTCTTCATCGTTTATTGTTTAATTATCATTGATCCTTTTTCATTGTTCATAGTTCATTCTTCATCGATCATTGATCCTTGTACGTTCTTTATCGTTCATTCTTCACTGTTCAATGGTCCTAGTTCATTCTTCATTGATCATTGATCCTCGTTCATTCTTTATTGATCATTAATACTTATTCATTCTACATCGTTCATTCTTCAATGATCATTGTTCCTTGTTCATTATTCATTGATCCTTGATACTTGTTCATTCTTCATCGTTCATTCATCAATGATTATTGATCCTTGTTCGTACTTCATCATTCATTCTGCAATGATCATTGATCCTTGTTCATTCTTCATTGATCATTGATTCGAGTTCATTCTTCAGCGTTCATCATTCATTGTTCATTGATCATTGATATTTGTTCATTGTTCATCGTTCATTCTTCATTGATCATTGATACTTGTACATTCTTCATCATTCATTCTTCAATGATCAATGGTCCTTGTTCATTCTTCATTGATCATTGATCATCGTTCATTCTTTATTTATCATTGATACTTTTTCATTCTACATCGTTCCTTCTTCAATGATCATTGATCCTTGTTCATTATTCATTGATCATTAGTCCTTTTTCATTATTCATCGTTCATTCATCAATGATCATTGATTCTTTTTCATTATTCTTTGTTCATTGATCATTAATCCTTGTTCCTTATTAATCGTTTATTGTATATTGATTATTGATCCTTGTTCATTCTTCATTGTTCATTCTTTAATGTTCATTGATCCTTGATCATTCTTCATCGTTCATTGTTTATTCATCGTTGATCCTTGTTCATTCTTCAATGATAATTTATCGTTGTTCATTCTTCATAGATCATTGATTCGTGTTCATTCTTCATCGTTCATTCATCAATGATAATTGATCCTTTTTCATTGTTCTTTGTTCATTGATCATTAATCCTTGTTCATTGTTCATCGTTTAATGTTTATTGATCATTGATCCTTGTTCATTCTTCGTCGTTCATTCTTCAATGATCATTGATGCTTGTTCATTCTTCATCGTTCATTCTTCCTAGTTCTTTCTTCATCTTTCATTTCTCAATAATCATTGATCCTTTTTCATTATTCATCGTGTATTGTTTATTAATCATTGATCCTTGTTCAATGTTCAAGGTTCATTCTTCAATGATCTTTGATCCTTTTTCATTCATCATCATTCATTCTTCATTGATCATTCATACGTGTTCTATCTTCAACGGTCATTGTTCATTGATCGTTAATCCTTGTTCATTCTTCGTCGTTCGTTCATCAATGATCATAGATCCTTGTTCATTGTTCTTCTTTCATTGATCATAAATCCCTGCTCATTGTTCATCGTTTATTGTTTAATTATCAATAATCCTTGCTCATTTTTAAGCGTTCATTCTTCATTGATTATTGATCCTTGTTCATTGTTCATCGTTCATTCATCATTGATCATTTATCCTTGTACATTCTTCATCGTTCATTCTTCAGTGATCAATGGTGCTTGTTCATTCTTAATCGTTCATTCTTTAATGATCATTTTTTTTCGTTCATTGTTCGTTGATCAATGATCCTTGTTCATTTTTCATCGTTAATTCTTCATTGATCATTAATCTTTTTTCGTTCTTCATTGTTCATTCAACAATGATCATCGATCCTTGTTCTTTGTTCATTGATCATTAATCCTTGTTCCTTTTTCATCTTTTATTGTTCATTGATCATTGATCCTTGTACAATGTTAATCTTTTTTTGTTCATTGACCATTGATGCTTATTCATTCTTCATTTATCATTCATCCTTGTTCATTTTTCATCGTTCATTCTTCATTGATCATTGATCCTTGTTCATTCTTCATCATTCATTCTTCAATGATCATGTATCCTTGTTCATGGTCCATTGATAATTGATCCTTGTTCATTCTTCATTGTTTATTCTTCAATGATCATTGATCCTTCTTCGTTGTTCATCGGTCATGCTTTATTATTCATCATTAGTACGTGTTCATTATTCATCGTTCGTTGTTCAATGATCGTTGATCCTTGTTCATTCAACATCGTTCTTCTTAATTGATCATTAATTTTTTTCATTCTTCATCGTTCATTTATCAATGATCACTGATCCTTTTTCATTGTTCTTTGTTCATTTATCATTAATCCTTGTTCATTTTTCATCGTTTATTGTTTAATTATCATTGATCCTTTTTCATTGTTCATAGTTCATTCTTCATTGATCATTGATCCTTGTACATTCTTCATCGTTCATTCTTCACTGATCAATGGTCCTAGTTCATTTTTCATTGATCATTGATCCTCGTTCATTCTTTATTGATCATTAATACTTATTCATTATACATCGTTCATTCTTCAATGATCATTGTTCCTTGTTCATTATTCATTGATCCTTCATACTTGTTCATTCTTCATCGTTCATTCATCAATGATTATTGATTCTTGTTCGTACTTCATCATTCATTCTACAATGATCATTGATCCTTGTTCATTCTTCATTGATCAATGATTCGAGTTCATTCTTCAGCGTTCATCTTTCATTGTTCATTGATCATTGATCTTTGTTCATTGTGCATCATTCATTCTTCATTGATCATTGATACTTGTACATTCTTCATCGTTCATTCTTCAATGATCAATGGTCAATGGTCCTTGTTCATTCTTCATTGATCATTGATCCTCGTTCATTCTTTATTGTTCATTGATACTTTTTCATTCTACATATTTGCTTCTTCAATGATCATTGGTCCTTGTTCATTATTCATTGATCATTAGTCCTTTTTCATTATTCATCGTTCATTTATCAATGATCATTGAACCTTTTTCATTGTTCTTTGTTCATTGATCATTAATCCTTGTTCATTATTAATCGTTTATTGTTCATTGATTATTGATCCTTGTTCATTCTTCATTGTTCATTCTTCAATGTTCATTGATCCTTGATCATTCTTCATCGTTCTTTGTTTATTCATCGTTGATCCTTGTTCATTCATCAATGATAATTGATCGTTGTTCATTCTTCATTGATCATTGATTCGTGTTCATTCTTCATCGTTCATTCATAAATGATAATTGATCCTTTTTCATTGTTCTTTTTTCATTGATCATTAATCCTTGTTCATTGTTAATCGTTTAATTTTTATTGATCATTGATCCTTGTTCATTCTTCATCGTTCATTCTTCAATGATCATTGATGCTTGTTCACTGTTTATCGTGCATTCTTTATTAATCATTGATCCTTGTTCATTGTTCAAGATTCATTCTTCAATGATCATTGATCCTTGTTCATTCATCATCATTCATTCTTCATTGATCATTCATACGTGTTCTATCTTCAACGTTTATTGTTCATTGATCGTTGATTCTTGTTCATTCTTCATCGTTCATTCTTCAATGATCATGTATCCTTGTTCATTGTTCATTGATAATTAATCCTTGTTCATTCTTCATTGTTTATTCTTCGATGATCATTGATCCTTCTTCATTGTTCATCGCTCATGCCTTATTATTGATCATTAGTACGTGTTCATTCTTCATCGTTCGTTGTTCAATGATCGTTTATCCTTGTTCATTCAACATCGTTCTTCTTAATTGATCATTAATTTTTTTCATTCTTCATCGTGCATTTATCAATGATCATTGATCCTTTTTCATTGTTCTTTGTTCATTTATCATTAATCCTTATTCATTCTTCATCGTTTATTGTTTAATTATCATTGATCCTTTTTCATTGTTCATTGTTCATTGATCATTGATTATTGATCCTTGTACGTTCTTCATCGTTCATTCTTCACTGATAAATGGTTCTTGTTCATTCTTCGTCGTTCATTCTTCAATGATCAAGGAACCTCGTTCATTCTTTATTTAACCTTGTTCATTCTTCATCTTTCCTTCCTTGTTAAACATTTATCCTTGTTCATTCTTCATCGTTCATTCATCAATGATCATTAAACCTTGTTCATTCTTCATCTTTCCTTCCTTGTTAATCATTTATCCTTGTTCATTCTTCATCGTTCATTCATCAATGATCATTGATCGTTGTTCATTCTTCATTAATCATTGATTCATGTTTATTTTCCATCGTTCATTATTCAATGATCGTTGATCCTTGTTCATTCTTCATCATTCATTCTTCATTGATCATTAATTTTGTTGATTCTTCATAGTTCATTCGTCCTTGTTCATTCTGCATCGTTTATTCTTCAATGAACATTGATCCTTGTTCATTCTTCACCATTCATTGTTCATTGATCATTTATATTTGATCATTGTTCATCGTTTATTGTTTATTGTTTATTGATCATTGATCCTTGTTCATTCTTCATTGATCATTTATTCGAGTTCATTCTTCATCGTTCATTGTTCAATGATCGTTGATCCTTCTACATTCTTCATTGCTCATTCTTCATTGATCATTAATTTTGTTCAGTCTTCATCGTTCATTCATCAATGATCATTGATCCTTGTTCATTGTTGTTTGTTCATTTATCATTAATTCTTGTTCATTGTTCAACGTTTGTTATTCAATTATCATTGATCCTTCTTCGTTCTTTATCTTTCTTTCTTCATTGATCATAGATCCTTGTTCATTGTTCATCGCTCATTCATCATTGATCATTTATCCTTGCACATTCTTCATCGTTCATTCTTCAATGCTCAATGGTCCTTTTTCATTCTTCATCGTTCATTCTTCAATGATCATTGATCCTCGTTCATTCTTTATTTATCATTGATACTTTTTCATTCTTCATCGTTCATTCTCAATGATATTTGATCCTTGTTCATTATTCATTGATCATTCATCCTTGTTCATTCTTCATCATTCATTCATCAATGATTATTGATCCTTCGTCATTCTTCATCGATCATTCTACAATGATCATCGATCCTTGTTCATTCTTCATTGATCGTTGATTCGAGTTCATTATTCACCGTTCATTGTTCAATGCTCATTGATCCTTGTACATTCTTCATCGTCCGTTCTTCATTGATCATTAATCTTTTTTCATTCTTCATCGCTCATTCATCAATGATCATTCATCCTTTTTCATTGTTCTTCGTTCATTTATAATTAATCCTTGTTCATGATTCATCGTTTATTGTTCATTAATCATTGATCCTTGTTCATTCTTCATGTTTTATTCTTCATTGATCATTGATCCTTGTTCATTCTTCATTGTTCATTCTTCATCGTTCATTCTACATTGATCATTGATCCTTCTACATTCTTCATCGTTCATTCTTTAGTGATCAATGATCCTAGTTAATTCTTCATCGTTCATTATTCAATGATCTTTGATCCTTGTTTATTCTTCATCGTTCATTCATCAATGTTCATTGATCCTTGTTCATTGTTCATCATTTATTGTTCAACTATCATTGATCCTTGTTCATTCTGCATCTTTCATTCTTCATTGATCATTGATCCTTGTTCATTCTTCATCGTTGATTCTTCATTGACCATTGATCCTTGTACATTCTTCATCGTTCATTCTTCAGAGATCAAAGGTCCTTGTTCATTATTCATCGTTCATTCTTCAATAATCATTGATCCTTGTACATTATTAATTGATCATTCATCCTTGTTCATTTTTCATCATTCATTCATCAATGATTATTTATCCTTCTTCATTGTTCATCGTTAATTCTTGAATGGTCATCGATCCTTGTTCTTTCTTCATTGATCATAGATTCGAGTTCATTCTTCATGATTCATTGTTCAATGATCGTTTATCCTTGTACATTCTTCATCATTCATTCTTCATTGATCAGTAATCTTTTTTCGTTCTTCATCGTTCATTCATCAATCATCATTCATCATTTTTCATTGTAATTTTTGTTCATTTATCATTAATCCTTGTTCATTATTCATCGTTTATTGTTCATTGACCATTGATACTTGTACATTCTTCATCGTTCATTCTTCAGTGATCAATGGTCCTTGTTCTTTATTCATCGTTCATTCTTCAATGATCATTGATCCTTGTTCATTATTCATTGATCATTCATCCTTGTTCATTCTTCATCATTCATTCATCATTGATTATTGATCCTTCTTCATTCTTCATCGATCATTCTACAATGATCATCGATCCTCGTTCATTCTTCATTGATCGTTGATTCGAGTTCATTCTTCACCGTTCATTGTTCAATGCTCGTTGATCCTTGTACATTCTTCATCGTCCATTCTTCATTGTTCATTAATCTTTTTTCATTCTTTATCGCTCATTCATCAATGATCATTCATCCTTTTTCATTGTTCTTTGTTCATTGATCATTAATCCTTGTTCATGATTCATCGTTTATTGTTCATTTATCATTGATCCTTGTTCATTCTTCATCTTTTATTCTTCATTTATCATTGATCCTTGTTCATTCTTCATCGTTCATTCTTCATTGATCATTGATCCTTCTACATTCTTCATCGTTCATTCTTTAGTGATCAATGATCCATGTTCATTCTTTATCTTTCATTCCTCAATGATAATGGATCCTCGTTCATTCTTTATCGTTCATTCTTTATCCTTGTTCATTATTCATTGATCCTTGTTCACTCTTCATCGTTCATTATTCAATGATCATTGATCCTTGTTCATTGTTCATTGATCATTGATCCTTGTTCATTTTTCATCGTTTGTTCTTCAATGATCATCGATCCTTGTTCATTCTTCATCGTTCATTCCTTATTAATCATTGATCCTTGTTAATTCTTCATCGCTCATTCATCAATGATCATTGATCCTTGTTCATTATTCATCGTTTATTGTTTAATTATCATTGATCCTTGTTCATTCTTAATCTTCCATTCTTCATTGATCATTTATCCTTGTTTATTGTTCATCGTTCATCGTTCATTCTTCATTGATCATTGATCCTTGTACATTCTTCATCGTTCATTCTTCAGTGATCAAGGGTCCTTGTTAATTATTCATCGTTCATTCTTCAATGATCATTAATCCTCGTTCTTTCCTTATTGATTATTGATACTTTTTCATTCTTCAACATTCATTCTTCAATGATCATTGATTCTTGTTCATTAATCATTGATCATTCATCCTTGTTCATTCTTCATCATTCATTCATAAATGATTATTGATCCATGTTCATTCTTAATCGTTCATTGTTCAATGATCGTTGATCCTTATACATTCTTCATCGTTCATTAATCTTTTTTCACTCTTCATCGTTCATTCATCAAAGATCATTCATCCTTTTTCATTATTCTTTGTTCATTGATCATTAATCCTTGTTCATTATTCGTCGTTTAATTGTTCAAATATCATTGATCCTTGTTTGTTCTTCATCGTTCATTCTTCATTGATCATTGATCATTGATCCTTGTTCATTGTTCATCATTCATTCTTCATTGATCATTGATCCTTGTACATTCTTCATCGTTCATTCTTCAGTGATCAATGGTCCTTGTTCATTATTCATCTTTCATACTTCAAAGATCATTGATTCTCGTTCATTCCTTATTGATCAGTGATACTTTTCCATTCTTCATTGTTCATTCTTCAATGATCATTGATCCTTGTTCATTATTCATTGATCATTCATCCTTGTTTATTCTTCATCATTCATTCATCAAGGATTATTGATCCATTTTCATTCTTCATCGTTCATTATTAAATGATCATGGATTCTTGTTCATTCTTCATTGATCAATGATTTAAGTTCATTCTTCATCGTTCATTATTCAATGATCGTTGATGTTGGTCTCTTAAGGTTTTGATGATGACTTCACTTTTAAATAAACAAACATATTTTTTAGAGATTGTTTTGTAGGTATATATCCGATTTAGTTTGAATCGTTGATGAAGCCTATGACTTGATTTGTGGAAGTTGTACATGTCTCAAATATCCAAGAAGTTGGGTAATTGCTTTAGAAGTCAGTTTACTGTTCCTAGAGTTGAAGTCCTGACGAAAGTTGTAGATGGAGACAGTGCGTTGTTCCCCACAATACAGGTCTAAAGAAGACATTGACTGAAAGTTACGAAAGTTATGTTTTCTGTTTTTTAGTTAATGTAAAACGTTAAAATTTAATTAGTTGCTTAATTAAATTTATTTATTAATTGGAAAAATATTTTTAATACGCCTTAAAACATGGAGAAGACTAATTCCTTGTTTATCTCCTATAAACTCGGACATCCAAGAGACTTGTTCTCTACTTTGAATTAGTCTCCTACATTTTAGGATCTACCGTTAACCCATGTAATATTAACCGTACAGCAGTTATGTTCCACTCCTACTTTCAACTAACTTCCCACTTTCTTTGGGAGCAAGTAAGTTTATGGAAGTCGTGGGATAAGTGCATCTCATGGAGAACATGGGCTGAGTGCACTGATGGCTGTTCCCTTTATAAAAGAGGGAAGCTACGGTTAAGCGAATAAGCATCAAGAGTGTCTACTTAAGGGAGATCATTAAAAGAAAAATATTTTCTGTTTTTGAATGCCAATTAATTCATTATATTTTTCTTGAGCAACTACTTAATTTTAATCTTCATGAGAATTGGCCTTGTAAAGGGTAATTGAGTGTTTTGTTGTAATTAGACTTATGGGAAGTCTAAGGGAATAGAGAATAGAATCGAGAGAAGAGAAAGAGAAGGAGAGAAAGAGAAGAGAAGAGAAGTAGGCCTAAGTAGAAAAGCTTTGAGTAAAGCATTTAGAGAATTGAGAAGCTTCAAGTGAAGCAAACATTGTTTTGTGTAATTGTAATTGATTGCCTTAACATAGTGAGAATTTTGAAATCCTGGGGGGTCGTGGTTTTTCCTTCTCATTAGGCCAAGAAGGTTTCCACGTAAAATCTTTGTCTCCTTTATTATTTTTCTTTTCGTTTTTGAGTTTAAGTTTTGTTCTTTACTTGATACAATTCCGCAAAAATTAGAGGCAAAAATCTTAAACCTACTACACAACAATTCACCCCCCCCCCCCCTCTTGTTGCATCCGATCATCCATTAGCATTCCTACAGTTGATCCTTGAACATTCTTCATCGTTCATTAGTCTTTTTTCATTCTTCATCGTTTATTCATCAATGATCATTCATCCTTTTTCATTGTTCTTTATTCGTTGATCCTTAATCCTTGTTCATTATTTGTCGTTTATTGTTCATTGATCATTGCTCCCTGTTCATTCTTTATATTTCATTCTTCTTAGATCATTGATCCTTTTTCATTGTTCATCGTTCATTGGTCTTTTATCATTGATCCTTGTTCATTCTTCATATATCGTTCATTCTTCATTGATCATTAATCCTTGTTCATTCTTCATCGTTTATATTTCATTGATCATTGATCCTTGTTCATTGTTCATCATTTACTGTTCATTGACAATTGATGCTTGTTCATTGTTTATCGTTCATTCTTCATTTATCATTCATCCTTTTTCATTCTTGATCATTCATTTTTGTGGATCATTGATCCGTGTTCATTCTTCATCGTTCATGCTTCATTGATCATGGATCCTTGTTCATTCTTCATCGTTCATTCTTCAATGATCATTGATCCTTGTTCATTGTTAATTGATCATTGATCATTGTTCATTCTTCATTGTTTATTCTTTAGTGATCATTGATCCTTCTTCATTCTTCATCATTCAGTCTTTATTAATCATTGATCCTTGTCCATTCGTTATCATTCATTCTTCATTGATTATTGATACGTGTTTTATCTTCAACGTTCATTGTTCATTGATCGTTGATCCTTGTTCATTCTTCATCGTTCATTCTTCAGTGATCAATGGTCCTGGTTCATTCTTCATCATTCGTTCTTCAATGACCATTGATCCTCGTTCATTCTTTATTTGTCATTGATCCATTTTCATTCTTCATCGTTTATTTTTCAGTGATCATTGTTCTTCGTTCATTGTTCGTTGATCATTGATCATTGTTCATTCTTCATTGATCATTAATCTTTTTTCGTTCTTTATTGGTCATTCATCAATGATCATCGATCAATTTCCTTTGTTCATTGATCATAAATCCTTGTTCATTATTGATCGTTTTTTGTTTATTGATCATTCATCCTTGTTCATTCTTCATCGTTTATTCTTCAATGATCATTGATCCTTCTTCATTGTTCATCGTTCATGCTTTATTAATCATTGATCCTTATTCATTCTTCATCGTTCATTATTTAATGATCAATGGTCCTTGTTCATTCTTCATCATTCATTCTTGATTGATGATTGGTCCGTGTTCATTCTTCATCGTTCGTTGTTCAATTATTGTTGAATCTTTTTCATTCTAAATCATTATTCTTCATTGATCATTAATTTTGTTCATTCTTCGTCGTTCATTCATCAATGATCATTGATCCTTGTTCATTGTTCTTTGTACATTTATCAATAATCCTTTTTCATTGTTCATCGTTTATAGTTTAATTATCATTGATTCTTGGTAATTCTTCATCTTTCATTCTTCATTGATCATTGATCCTTGTTCAAATTTCATATGTCATTCTTCATTGATCATTGATCCTTGTATGTTCTTCATCATTCATTCTTCAGTGATAAATAGTTCTTGTTCATTCTTCGTCGTTGATTCTTCAATGATCAAGGATCCTCGTTCATTCTTATCCATTCTCATTCTTTATCATTCATTCGTCGATTGTCATTGATTCTTGTTCATTGTTCATTGATCATTGATCCTTGTTCATTGTTCATCGTTTATTCTTGAATGATCATTGATCCTTGTTCATTCTTCATCGTTCCTTCTTTGTTAATCATTGATCCTTGTTCATTCTTCATCGTTCATTCTTCAATTGATCATTGATTCGTGTTCTTTTTTCATCGTTCATTATTCAACGATCATTGATCCTTGTTCATCCTTCATCATTCATTCTTCATTGATCATTAATTTTGTTCATTCTTCATAGTTCATTCACCAATGATCATTGATCTTTGTTCATATTTCTTTGTTCATTGATCATTAATCCATGTTCATTTTCATCATTTATTGTTCAATTTTTATTGATCCTTGTTCATTCTTCGTCACTCATTCTTCATTGATCATTGAGCCTTGTTCTTTGTTTATCGTTCATTCTTTATCGATCATTGATTCTTGTTCATTATGTATCCTTCATTCTTCAATGATCATTGATCCTCATTCATTTTTTATTGAATATTTATCCTTTTTCATTCTTCATCGTTTATTCATCAATGATCATTGATCCTTGTTCATTCTTCAATGATCATTGATCCCTGTTCATTATTCATCGTTTATTCATCAATTATCATTGATCCTTGTTCAATCTTCATCATTCATTCTTTGTTAATCATTGATCCTTGTTCATTCTTCATCGTTCATTCTTCAATGATCATTGATCCTTGTTCATTCTTCATTGATGATTGATTCGTGTTAATTCTTCATCATTCATTATTCAATGATCGTTGATCCTTGTTCATTCTTCATCATTCATTCTTCCTTGATCATTAATTTTGTTCATTCTTCATAGTTCATTCATCCTTGTTCATTCTGCAACGTTTATTCTTCGATGAACATTGATCCTTGTTCATTCTTCACCATTCATTGCTCATCGATCATTCATTCTTGTTCATTGTTCATCGTTTATTTTTTATTGATCATTGATCCTTGTTCATGCTTCATTGATCATTGATTCGAGTTCATTTTTCATTGTTTATTCTTAATTGATCATTGATGTTTTTTAGTCTTCATCGTTCATTCATCAATGATCATTGATCGTTTTTGATTGTTCTTTTTTCATTGATCATTAATCCTTTTTCATTATTCATCGTTTATTGTTCATTGATCAATTATCCTTGCTCATTCTTCATCTTTCATTCTTCATTGATCATTCATTGGTGTTCATTCTTCATCGTTCATTCTACATTGAACATTGATCCTTGTACATTCTTCATCGTTCATTTTTCATTGATCAATGGTCCTTGTTCATTCTTCATTGTTCATATTTCAATGAACAATGATCCTTGTTCATTCTTCATCATTCATTCTTCATTGATCATTGGTCCGTCTTCATTCTTCATCGTTCGTTGTTTAATGATCGTTGATCCTTGTTCATTCTAAATCTTTCATTCTTTTTTGATTATTAATTTTGTTCATTCTTCATCGTTCATTCATAAATGAACATTGATCCTTGTACATTGTTCTTTCTTCATTTATCATTACTCCTTGTACATTCTTCATCGTTCATTCTTCAGTGATCAATGGTCCTAGTTCATTCTTCATTCAACATTGATCCTCGTTCATTCTTTATTGATCATTAATACTTTTTCATTCTACATCGTTCATTCTTCAATGATCATTGATCCTTTTTCATTATTCATTGATCCTTCATACTTGTTCATTCTTCATCGTTCATTCATCAATGATTATTGATCCTTGTTCGTACTTCATCATTCATTCTATAATGATCATTGTTCCTTGTTCATTCTTCATTGATCATTGATTCGAGTTCATTCTTCAGCGTTCATCTTTCATTGTTCATTGAACATTGTTCATTGAACATTGATCCTTGTTCATTGTTCATCGTTCATTCTTCATTGATCATTTATACTTGTACATTCTTCATCGTTAATTCTTCAATGATCAATGGTCCTTGTTCATTCTTAATTGATCATTGATCCTCGTTCATTCATTATTGATCATTAATTCATTTTCATTATTCATCGTTTATTCATCAATGATCATTGATCCTTTTTCATTATTTTTTTTTCATTGATCAGTAATCCTTGTTCATTATTAATCGTTTATTGTATATTGATTGTTGATCCTTGTTCATTCTTCAATGTTCATTGATCCTTGATCAATCTTCATCGTTCATTGTTTATTCATCGTTGATCCTTGTTCATTCTTCAATGATAATTGATCGTTGTTCATTCTTCATAGATCATTGTTTCGTGTTTGTTCTTCATTGTTCATTCATCAATGATAATTGATCCTTTTTCATTGTTCTTTGTTCATTGATCATTAATCCTTGTTCATTGTTCATCGTTTAATGTTTATTGATCATTGATACTTGTTCATTCTTCATCGTTCATTCTTCAGTGATCATTGATGCTTGTTCATTCTTCATCGTTCATTCATCCTAGTTCTTTCTTCATTATTCATTTTTCAATAATGATTGATCCTTTTTCATTATTCATCGTGCATTCTTTATTAATCATTGATCCTTGTTCGTTGTTCAAGGTTCATTCTTTAATTATCATTGATCCTTGTTCATTCATCATCATTCATTCTTCATTGATCATTTATACGTGTTCTATCTTCAACGTTCGTTGTTCATTGATCGTTGATCCTTGTTCATTCTTCATCGTTCATTCATCAATGATAATAGATCCTTGTTCATTGTTCTTCTTTCATTGATCATTAATCCCTGTTCATTGTTCATCGTTTATTGTTTAATTATCATTAATCCTTGTTTATTTTTAAGCGTTCATTCTTCATTGATTATTGATCCTTGTTCGTTGTTCATCGTTCATTCATCATTGATCATTTATCCTTGTACATTCTTCATCGTTCATTCTTCAATGATCAATGGTGCTTGTTCATTCTTAATCGTTCATTCTTTAATGATCATTGATCCTCGTTCACTCTTTATTTATCATTGATCCTTTTTCATTCTTCATCGTTTATTTTTCAATGATCATTGTTCTTCGTTCATTGTTCGTTGATCAATGATCCTTGTTCATTTTTCATCGTTCATTCTTCATTGATCATTAATCTTTTTTCGTTCTTCATTTTTCATTCATCAATGATCATCGATCCTTGTTCTTTGTTCATTGATCATTAATCCTTGTTCATTATTAATCGTTTAGTGTATATTGATTATTGATCCTGGTTCATTCTTCATTGTTCATTCTTCAATGTTCATTGATCCTTGATCATTCTTCATCGTTCATTGTTTATTCATTGTTGATCCTTGTTCATTCTTCAATGATTATTGATCGTTGTTCATTCTTCATAAATCATTGATTCGTGTTCATTCTTCATCGTTCATTCATCAATGATAATTGATCATTTTTCATTGTTCTTTGTTCATTGATCATTAATCCTTGTTCATTGTTCATCGTTTAATGTTTATTGATCATTGATCCTTGTTCATTCTTCATCGTTCATTCATCAATGATTATTGATGCTTGATCATTCTTCATCGTTCATGCTTCCTAGTTCTTTCTTCATTGTTCATTTTTCAATAATCATTGATCCTTTTTCATTATTCATCGTGCATTCTTTATTAATCATTGATCCTTGTTCATTGTTCAAGGTTCATTCTTCAATGATCATTGATCCTTGTTCATTCATCATTATTCATTCTTCATTGATCATTCATACGTGTTCTATCTTCAACGTTCGTTGTTCATTGATCGTTGATCCTTGTTCATTCTTCATCGTTCATTCATCAATGATCATAGATCCTTGTTCATTGTTCTTCTTTCATTGACCATTAATCCCTGTTCATTGTTCATCGTTTATTCTTTAATTATCATTAATCCTTGTTCATTTTTAAGCTTTTATTTTTCATTGATTATTGATCCTTGTTCATTGTTCATCGTTCATTCATCATTGATCATTTATCCTTGTACATTCTTCATCGTTCATTCTTCAATGATCAATGGTGCTTGTTCATTCTTAATCGTTCAATCTTTAATGATCATTGATCCTCGTTCACTCTTTATTTATCATTGATCCTTTTTCAATCTTCATCGTTTATTTTTCAATTATCATTGTTCTTCGTTCATTGTTCGTGGATCAATGATTCTTATTCATTTTTCATCGTTCATTCTTCATTGATCATTAATATTTTTTCGTTCTTCATTGTTCATTCATCAATGATCTTCGATCCTTGTTCTTTGTTCATTGATCATTAATCCTTATTCATTATTAATCGATTTTTGTATATTGATTATTGATCCTTGTTCATTCTTCTATGTTCATTCTTCAATGCTCATTGATCCTTGATCATTCTTCATTGTTCATTGTTTATTCATCGTTGATCCTTGTTCATTCTTCAATGATAATTGATCGATGTTCATTCTTCTTAGATCATTGATTCGTGTTCATTCTTCATCGTTCATTCATCAATGATAATTGATCCTTTTTCATTGTTCTTTGTTCATTGATCATTAATCGTTGTTCATTGCTCATCGTTTAATGTTTATTGATCATTGATCCTTGTTCATTCTTCATCGTTCATTCTTCAATGATCATTGATGCTTGTTCATTCTTCATCGTTCATTCTTCCTAGTTCTTTCTTCATCGTTCATTTTTCAATAATCATTGATCCTTTTTCATTCTTCATCATGCATTCTTTGTTAATCATTGATCCTTGTTCATTGTTCAAGGTTCATTCTTCAATGTTCATTGATCCTTGTTCATTCATCATCATTCTTTCTTCATTGATCATTCATACGTGTTATATCTTCAACGTTCGCTGTTCATTGATCGTCGATCCTTGTTCATTCTTCATCGTTCATTCATCAATGATCATAGATCCTTGTTCATTGTTCTTCTTTCATTGATCATTAATCCCTGTTCATTTTTCATCGTTTATTGTTTAATTATAATTAATCCTTGTTCATTTTTAAGCTTTCATTCTTCATTGATTATTGATCCTTATTCATTGTTCATCGTTCATTCATCATTGAGCATTTATCCTTGTACATTCTTCATCGTTCATTCTTCAGTGATCAACGGTGCTTGTTCATTCTTAATCGTTCATTCTTTAATGATCATTGATCCTCGTTCACTCTTTATTTATCATTGATCCTTTTTTATTCTTCATCGTTTATTTTTCAATAATCATTGTTCTTCTTTCATTGTTCGTTGATCAATGATCCTTGTTCATTTTTCATCGTTCATTCTTCATTGATCATTGATCTTTTATCGTTCTTCGTTGTTCATTCATCAATGATCATCGATCCTTGTTCTTTGTTTATTGATCATTAATCCTTGTTCATTATTCATCTTTTATTGTTCATTGATCATTGATCCTTGTTCAATTTTCATCTTTTTTTTGTTCATTGATCATTGATGCTTATTCATTCTTCATTTATCATTCATCCTTGTTCATTTTTCATCGTTCATTCTTCATTGATCATTGATCCTTGTTCATTCTTCATCGTTCATTCTTCAATGATCATTGATCCTTCTTCATTTTTCATCGCTCATGCTTTATTATTGATCATTAGTACGTGTTCATTCTTCATCGTTCGTTGTTCAATGATCGTTGATCCTTGTTCATTCAACATCGTTCTTCTTAATTAATCACTAATTTTTTTCATTCTTCATCGTTCATTTATCAATGATCATTGATCCTTTTTCATTGTTCTTTGTTCATTTATCATTAATCCTTGTTCATTCTTCATCGTTTATTGTTTAATTATCATTGATCCTTTTTCATTGTTCATAGTTCATTCTTCATCGATCATTGATCCTTGTACGTTCTTTATAGTTCATTCTTCACTGATCAATGGTCTTAGTTCATTCTTCATTGATTATTGATCCTCGTTCATTCTTTATTGATCATTAATACATATTGATTCTACATCGTTCATTCTTCAATGATCATTGTTCCTTGTTCATTATTCATTGATCCTTGATACTTGTTCATTCTTCATCGTTCATTCATCAATGATTATTGATCCTTGTTCGTACTTCATCATTCATTCTACAATGATCATAGATCCTTGTTCATTCTTTATTGATCATTGATTCGAGTAAATTCTTCAGCGTTCATCTTTCATTGTTCATTGATCATTGATATTTGTTCAATGTTCATCGTTCATTCTTCATTGATCATTGATACTTGTACATTCTTCATCATTCATTCTTCAATGATCAATGGTCCTTGTTCATTCTTCATTGATCATTGATCATCGTTCATTCTTTATTTATCATTGATACTTTTTCATTCTACATCGTTCCTTCTTCAATGATCATTGATCCTTGTTCATTATTCATTGATCATTAGTCCTTTTTAATTATTCATCGTTCATTCATCAATGATCATTGATCCTTTTTCATTATTCTTTGTTCATTGATCATTAATCCTTGTTCATTATTAATTGCTTATTGTATATTGATTATTGATCCTTGTTCATTCTTCATTGTTCATTCTTTAATGTTCATTTATCCTTGATCATTCTTCATCGTTCATTGTTTATTCATCGTTGATCCTTGTTCATTCTTCAATGATAATTGATCATTGTTCATTCTTCATAGATCATTGATTCGTGTTCATTCTTCATCGTTCATTCATCAATGATAATTGATCCTTTTTCATTGTTCTTTGTTCATTGATCATTAATCCTTGTTCATTGTTCATCGTTTAATGTTTATTGATCATTGATCCTTGTTCATACTTCGTCGTTCATTATTCAATGATCATTGATGCTTGGTCATTCTTCATCGTTCATTCTTCCTAGTTCTTTCTTCATCGTAATCATTGATCCTTTTTCATTATTCATCGTCCATTCTTTATTAATCATTGATCCTTGTTTATTGTTCAAGATTCATTCTTCAATGATCATTGATCCTTGTTCATTCATCATCATTCATTCTTCATTGATCATTCATACGTGTTCTATCTTCAACGTTTATTGTTCATTGATCGTTGATCCTTGTTCATTCTTCATCGTTCATTTGTCAATGATCATAGATCCTTGTTCATTGTTCTTCTTTCATTGATCCTTAATCCCTCTTCATTGTTCATCGTTTATTGTTTAATTATCATTAATCCTTGTTCATTCTTAAGCGTTCATTCTTTATTGATTATTGATCCTTGTTCATTGTTAATCGTTCATTCATCATTGATCATTTATTCTTGTACATTATTCATCGTTCATTCTTCAGTGATCAATGGTGCTTGTTCATTCTTAATCGTCCATTCTTTAATGATCATTGATCCTCGTTCACTCTTTATTTATTATTGATTCTTTTTCATTCTTCATCGTTTATTTTTCAGTGATCATTGTTCTTCGTTCTTTGTTCGTTTTTCATTTTTCATCGTTCATTCTTCATTGATCATTAATCTTTTTAAGTTCTTCATTGTTCATTCATCAATGATCATCGATCCTTGTTCTTTGTTCATTGATCATTAATCCTTGTTCATTATTCATCTTTTATTGTTCATTGATCATTGATCCTTGTTCAATGTTCATCTTTTTTTGTTCATTGACCATTGATGCTTATTTATTCTTCATTTATCATTCATCCTTGTTCATTTTTCATCGTTCATTCTTCATTGATCATTCATCCTTGTTCATTCTTCATCGTTCATTCTTCAATGATCATGTATCCTTGTTCATTGTTCATTCATAATTGATCCTTGTTCATTCTTCATTGTTTATTCTTCGATGATCATTGATCCTTCTTCATTGTTCATCGCTCATGCCTTATTATTGATCATTAGTACGTGTTCATTCTTCATCGTTCCTTGTTCAATGATCGTTCATCCTTGTTCATTCAACATCGTTCTTCTTAATTGATCATTAATTTATTTCATTCTTCATCGTGCATTTATCAATGATCATTGATCCTTTTTCATTGTTCTTTGTTCATTTATCATTAATCCTTATTCATTCTTCATCGTTTATTGTTTAATTATCATTGATCCTTTCTCATTTTTCATTGTTCATTCTTCATTGATCATTGATCCTTGTACGTTCTTCATCGTTCATTCTTCACTGATCAATGGTTCTTGTTCATTCTTCGTCGTTCATTCTTCAATGATCAAGAAGCCTCGTTCATTCTTTATTTAACATTGATCCATTTTCATTCTTCATCAATCATTCGTCAATGATCATTAAACCTTGTTCATTCTTCATCTTTCCTTCCTTGTTAATCATTTATCCTTGTTCATTCTTCATCGTTCATTCATCAATGATCATTAAACCTTGTTCATTCTTCATCTTTCCTTCCTTGTTAATCATTTATCCTTGTTCATTCTTCATCGTTCATTCATCAATGATATCGTTGTTCATTCTTCATGGATCATTGATTCGTGTTTATTTTTCATCGTTCATTATTCAATGATCGTTGATCCTTGTTCATTCTTCATCATTCGTTCTTCATTGATCATTAATTTATTTGATTCTTCATAGTTCATTCGTCCTTGTTCATTCTGCATCGTTGATTCTTCAGTGAACATTGATCCTTGTTCATTCTTTACCATTCATTGTTCATTGATCATTCATATTTGATCATTGTTCATCGTTTATTGTTTATAGTTTATTGATCATTGATCCTTGTTCATTCTTCATTGATCATTGATTCGAGTTCATTCTTCATCGTTCATTGTTCAATGATCGTTGATCCTTCTACATTCTTCATTGCTCATTCTTCATTGATCATTAATTTTGTTCATTCTTCATCGTTCATTCATCAATGATCGTTGATCCTTGTTCATTGTTTTTTGTTCCTTTGTCATTAATTCTAGTTCAGTGTTCATCGTTTGTTGTTCAATTATCATTGATCCTTCTTCATTCTTCATCTTTCTTTCTTCATTGATCATTGATCCTTGTTCATTATTCATCGCTCATTGTTCATTGATCATTTATCCTTGCACATTCTTCATCGTTCATTCTTCAATGCTCAATGGTCCTTTTCATTCTTCATCGTTCATTCTTCAATGATCATTGATCCTCGTTCATTCTTTATTTATCATTGATACTTTTTCATTCTTCATCGTTCATTTTTTAATGATCATTGATCCTTCTACATTATTCATTGATCATTCATCCTTGTTCATTCTTCATCATTCATTCATCAATGATTATTGATACTTGTTCATTCTTCATCGTTCATTCATAAATGATCATTGATCGTTGATCATTCTTCATTGATCATTGATTCGTGTTTATTTTCCATAGTTCATTATTCAATGATCGTTGATCCTTGTTCATTCCTCATCATTCATTCTTCATTGATCATTAATTTTTTTCATTCTTCATAGTTCATTCTTCCTTGTTCATTCTGCATCGTTTATTCTTCAATGAACATTGATCCTTGTTCATTCTTCACCATTCATTGTTCATTGATCATTCATATTTGATCATTGTACAACGTTTATTGTTTATTGTTTATTAATCATTAATCCTTGTTCATTCTTCATTGATCATTGATTCGAGTTCATTCTTCATCATTCGTTGTTCAATGATCGTTGATCCTTCTACATTCTTCATTGCTCATTCTTCATTGATCATTAATTTTGTTCATTCTTCATCGTTCATTCATCAATGATCATTGATCCTTGTTCATTGTTTTTTGTTCATTTATCATTAATTCTTGTTCATTGTTCAACGTTTGTTGTTCAATTATCATTGATCCTTCTTCGTTCTTTATCTTTCTTTCTTCATTGATCATAGATCCTTGTTCATTGTTCATCGCTCATTCTTCATTGATCATTTATCCTTGCACATTCTTCATCGTTCATTCTTCAATGCTCAATGGTCCTTTTTCATTCTTCATCGTTCATTCTTAAATGATCTTTGATCCTCGTTCATTCTTTATTTATCATTGATACTTTTTCATTCTTCATCGTTCATTCTTCAATGATCATTGATCCTTCTACATTATTCATTGATCATTCATCCTTGTTCATTCTACATCATTCATTCATCAATGATTATTGATCCTTGTTCATTCTTCATCGTTCATTCTTCAATGATCATTGATCCTTGTTCATTCTTCATTAATCATTGATTCGAGTTATTTATTCATCGTTCATTGTTCAATGATCGTTGATGCTTGTACATTCGTTATCGTTCATTCTTCATTGATAATTGATCCTTTTTCATTGCTTCTTGTTCATTGATCATTAATCCTTGTTCATTACTAATTGTTTATTGTTCATTGATCATTGATCCTTGTTCATTCTTCATCGTGCATTCTTTATTAATCATTGATCCTTGTTCATTTTTCATGGTTCATTCTTCAATGATCATTATTCCTTGTTAATTCGTCATCATTCATTCTTCATTGATCATTCATTCGTGTTCTATCTTCAACGTTCATTGTTCATTGATACTTGATCCATGTTCATTGTTTATCGTTTATTGTTTAATTATCATTGATCCTTGTTCATTCTTAAGCGTTAATTCTTCATTGATTATTGATCATTGTTCATTGTTTATTGTTCATTCATCATCGATCATTAGATCTTGTACATTGTTCATCGATCATTCTTCATTGATCCATAGTCCTTGTTCATTCTTCATCGTTCATTCTTTAAAGATCATTGATCCTCGTTCATTCTTTATTTATCATTGATCCTTTTTCATTCTTCGTCGTTTATTTTTCAATGAACATTTTTCTTCGTTCATTGTTCGTTGATCATTGATCCTTTTTCATTTTTCATCGTTCATTCTTCATTGATCATTAATCTCTTTTCGTTCTTTATTTTTCATTCACCAATGATCATCGATCCTTGTTCTTTGTTCATTGATCATTAATCCTTTATCATTATTCATCTTTTATTTTTCATTGATCATTGATCCTTGTTCAATGTTCATCTTTTTTTGTTCATTGACCATTGATGCTTGTTCATTCTACATTTATCATTGATCCTTCTTCATTTTTCATAGTTCATTCTTCATTGATCATTAATCCTTGTTCATTCTTCATCGTTCATTCTTCAATGATCACGTATCCTTGTTCATTGTTCATTCATCATTGATCATTGATCCATGTTCATTTTTCATCGTTTATTCTTCAATGATCATTGATCCTTCTTCATTCTTCATCACTCATGCTTTATTAATCATTGATCCTTGTTTATTCTTCATCGTTCATTATTTAATGATCAATGGTCTTTGTTCATTCTTCATCGTTGATTCTGCAATGATCATTGATCCTCGTTCATTCTTTATCGTTCATTCTTTATTGATCATTGATACTGTTTCATTCTACATCGTTCATTCTTCAATGATCATTGATCCTCTTTCATTATTCATTGATCATTAATCTTTTTTAATTCTTCATCGTTCATTCATCAATGATCATTGATCATCAATCATTGTTCATTACTCATCGTTTATTGTTCATTGATCATTTATCCTTGTGCATTCTTCATTCATCATTGATCCTTATACATTTTTCATTGTTCATTGTTCAGTGATCAATGGTCGTTGTTCATTCTTAATCGTTCATTCTTCAATGATCATTGATCATCGTTCATTCTTCATCCTTCATTCTTCATTGATCATTAATTTTGTTCATTCTTCATAGTTCATTCTTCCTTGTCCATTCTGCATCGTTTATTCTTCAATGAACATTGATCCTTGTTCATTCTTCACCATTCATTGTTCATTGATCATTCATATTTGATCATTGTACAACGTTTATTGTTTATTGTTTATTGATCATTAATCCTTGTTCATTCTTCATTGATCATTGATTCGAGTTCATTCTTCATCATTCGTTGTTCAATGATCGTTGATCCTTCTACATTCTTCATTGCTCATTCTTCATTGATCATTAATTTTGTTCATTCTTCATCGTTCATTCATCAATGATCATTGATCCTTGTTCATTGTTTTTTGTTCATTTATCATTAATTCTTGTTCATTGTTCAACGTTTGTTGATCAATTATCATTGATCCTTCTTCGTTCTTTATCTTTCTTTCTTCATTGATCATAGATCCTTGTTCATTGTTCATCGCTCATTCTTCATTCATCATGTATCCTTGCACATTCTTCATCGTTCATTCTTCAATGCTCAATGGTCCTTTTTCATTCTTCATCGTTCATTCTTAAATGATCATTGATCCTCGTTCATTCTTTATTTATCATTGATACTTTTTCATTCTTCATCGTTCATTCTTCAACGATCATTGATCCTTCTACATTATTCATTGATCATTCATCCTTGTTCATTCTACATCATTCATTCATCAATGATTATTGATCCTTGTTCATTCTTCATCATTCATTCTTCAATGATCATTGATCCTTGTTCATTCTTCATTGATCATTGATTCAAGTTATTTCTTCATCGTTCATTGTTCAATGATCGTTGATGCTTGTACATTCGTTATCGTTCATTCTTCATTAATAATTGATCCTTTTTCATTGCTTTTTGTTCATTGATCATTAATCCTTGTTCATTACTAATTGTTTATTGTTCATTGATCATTGATCCTTGTTCATTCTTCATCGTGCATTCTTTATTAATCATTGATCCTTGTTCATTTTTCATGGTTCATTCTTCAATGATCATTATTCCTTGTTAATTCGTCATCATTCATTCTTCATTGATCATTCATTCGTGTTCTATCTTCAACGTTCATTGTTCATTGATACTTTATCCATGTTCATTGTTTATCGTTTATTATTTAATTATCATTGATCCTTGTTCATTCTTAAGCGTTAATTCTTCATTGATTATTCATCATTGTTCATTGTTTATTGTTCATTCATCATCGATCATTAGATCTTGTACATTGTTCATCGTTCATTCTTCATTGATCCATGGTCCTTGTTTATTCTTCATCATTCATTCTTTAAAGATCATTGATCCTCGTTCATTCTTTATTTATCATTGATCCTTTTTCATTCTTCGTCGTTTATTTTTCAATGATCATTTTTCTTCGTTCATTGTTCATTGATCATTGATCCTTTTTCATTTTTCATCGTTCATTCTTCATTGATCATTAATCTCTTTTCGTTCTTCATTTTTCTTTCACCAATGATCATCGATCCTTGTTCTTTGTTCATTGATCATTAATCCTTTATCATTATTCATCTTTTATTTTTCATTGATCATTGATCCTTGTTCAATGTTTATCTTTTTTTGTTCATTGACCATTGCTGCTTGTTCATTCTACATTTATCATTGATCCTTCTTCATTTTTCATCGTTCATTCTTCATTGATCATTAATCCTTGTTCATTCTTCATCGTTCATTCTTCAATGATCACGTATCCTTGTTCATTCTTCATTCATCATTGATCATTGATCCATGTTCATTTTTCATCGTTTATTCTTCAATGATCATTGATCCTTCTTCATTCTTCATCGCTCATGCTTTATTAATCATTGATCCTTGTTTATTCTTCGTCGTTCATTATTTAATGATCAATGGTCTTTGTTCATTCTTCATCGTTGATTCTGCAATGATCATTGATCCTCGTTCATTCTTTATCGTTCATTCTTTATTGATCATTGATATTTTTTCATTCTACATCGTTCATTCTTCAATGATCATTGATCCTCTTTCATTATTCATTGATCATTAATCTTTTTTCATTCTTCATCGTTCATTCATCAATGATCATTGATCCTTTTTATTGTTCTTTGTTCATTGATCATCAATCATTGTTCATTATTCATCGTTTATTGTTCATTGATCATTTATCCTTGTGCATTCTTCATTCATCATTTATCCTTATACATTTTTCATCGTTCATTGTTCAGTGATCAATGGTCGTTGTTCATTCTTAATCGTTCATTCTTAAATGATCATTGATCTTCGTTCATTCTTCATCCTTCATTCTTTATTGATCATTGATCCTTATTTATTGCTCATCGTTCATTCTTCAATGTTCCATGATCCTTATTCATGCTTCATCGTTCATTCTTCAATGAACATTGATCCTTCTTCATTCTTCATCGTTCATTGTTCATTGATAATTAATTCTTGTTTATTGTTCATCGTTTAATGTTTATTGATCATTGATCCTTGTTCATTCTTTATCGTTCATTCTTCATTAATCATTGATCCTTGTTTATTTTTCATCATTCATTCTTAGATGATCATTGATCCTTGTTCATTCTTCATCGTTTAATCTTCAATGAACATTGATCTGTGTTCATTCTTCACCTTTAATTATTCATTTATCATTCATTCTTGTTCATAGTTCATCGTTTAATGTTTATTGATCATTGATACTTGTTCAATTTTCATCGTTCATTCTGCAATGATAATTGATGCTTGTTGATTCTTCATGGTTCATTCTTCATCGTTCATTCTTCAATAATCATTGACCCTTGTTCATTCTTCATCGTTCATTCTTTGATAATCATTGATCCTTGTTCATTGTTCATGTTTCTTTCTTCAATGATCATTGATCCTTGTTCATTCGTCATCATTAATTCTTCATTGATCATTAATACGTGTTCTATCTTCAACATTCATTGTTCATTAATCGTTGATCCTTCTTCATTCTTCATCGCTCATTCATCAATGATCATTGATCCCTGTTCATTGTTCATTGTTCTTCTTTCATTGATCATTAATCCCTATTCATTGTTCATCGTTGATTGTTTAATTATCATTGATCCTTGTTCACTCTTCAGTGTTCATTCTTCATTCATTATTGATCCTTGTTCATTGCTCATTGTTCATTTATTATTGATCATTGATCCTTGTACATTCTTGATCGTTCATTCTTCAGTTATCAATGGTCCTTGTTCATTCTTCATCGTTCATTCTTTAATGATCATTGATGGTCTTCATTCTTTATTTATCATTGATCCTTTTTCATTCTTCATCGTTTGTCTTTCAACGATCATTGTTCTTCGTTCATTGTTCGTTGATCATTGATCCTTGTTCATTCTTCATCGTTCATTCTTCATTGATCATTAATCTTTTTTCGTTCTTCACTGTTCATTCATCAATGATCATCGTTCCTTGTTCTTTGTTCATTGATCATTAATCCTTGTTCATTATTCATCTTTTATTGTTCATTGATCAATGATCCTTGTTCAATGTTTATCTTTTTTTGTTCATTGACCATTGATGCTTGTTCATTCTTCATTTCTCATTCTTCCTTTTTCATCCTTGATCATTCATTCTTTGTTGATCATTGATCCGTGTTCATTCTTCATCGTTCATTGTTCAATGATCGTTGATCGTTGTTCATTTTTCATCGTTCATTCTTCATTGATCATTAATACTTATTCATTCTTCATCGTTCATGTATTCTTGTTTATTGTTCATTGATCATTAATCCTTGTTCATTCTTCATCGTTTATTCTTCAACGATCATTGATTCTTCTTTATTCTTCATCGTTCACCATAATTAATCATTGATCCTTGTTTATTTGTCATCTTTCATTATTTGATGATCAATAGTCCTTGTTCATTCTTCATCATTCATTCTTCATTGATCATTGGGACGTGTTCATTCTTCATCGTTCGTTGTTCAATGATCTTTGATCCTTGTTCATTCAACATCGTTCTTCTTAATTGATCATTAATTTTGTTCATTCTTCATCGTTCATTTATCAATGATCGTTGATCCTTGTTCATTGTTCTTTGTTCATCTATCATTAATCCTTGATCATTGTTCATCGTTTATTGTTTAATTATCATTGATCCTTCTTCATTCTTCATCTTTCAAAATTAATTCATCATTGATCCTTGTTCATTGTTCATAGTTCATTCTTCCTTGATCATTGATCCTTATACGTTCTTCATCGTTTATTCTTCAATGATCAAGGATCCTCGTTCATTCTTTATTGAACATTGATCCATTTTCATTCTTCATCGTTCAGTCGTCAATGGTCATTGATTCTTGTTCATTGTTCATTGATCATCGATCCTTGTTTATTCTTCATCGTTTATTCTTCAATGATCATTGATCCTTGCTCATTCTTCATCGTTGCTTCTTTGTTAATCATTGATCCTTGTTCATTCTTCATCGTTCATTCTTCAATTATCATTGATCCTTGTTCATTTTTCATTGATCATTGATTCGTGTTTATTTTTCATCGTTCATTATTCAATGATCGTTGATCATTGTTCATCCTTCATCATTCATTCTTCATTAATCATTAATTTTGTTCATTCTTCATAGTTCACTCATCAATGATCATTGATCCTTCTTCATTGTTCTTTGTTCATTGATCATTAATCTATGTTCATTGTTCATCGTTTATTGTTCAATTATCATTGATCCTTGTTCATTCTTCGTCTTTCATTCTTCATTGATCATTGATACTTGGTCTTTCTTTTTCGTTCATTCTTTATTGATCATTGATCCTTCTTCATTCTTCATCGTTCATTCTTCAATGATCATTGATCCTTGTTAGTTATTCATCGTTTATTCTTCAATGATCATTGATCCTTGTTTATTCTGCATCATTTATTCTTCAATGAACATTGATCCTTGTTCATTCTTCACCGTTAATTGCTCATTGATCATTCATTCTTGTTTGTTGTTCATCGTTTATTGCTTATTGATCATTGATCCTTGTTCATTCTTCATTGATCATTGAATCGAGTTCATTCGTCATCGTTCATTGTTCAATGATCGTTGATCCTTCTACATTCTTCATCGTTCATTCTTCATTGATCATTAATTTTTATCATTCTTCATCATTCATTCATCAATGATCATTGAACCTTGTTCATTGTTCTTCTTTCATTGATCATTAATCCTTATTCGTTGTTCATCGTTTATGGTTTTATTATCATTGATCCTTGTTCATTCTTCAGCATTCATTCTTCATTCTTTACTGATCCTTGTTCATTGCTCATCGTTGATTCATCATTGATCATTGATCCTTGTACATTCTTCATCGTTCATTCTTCAGTTATCAATGGTCCTTGTTAATTCTTCATCGTTCATTCTTTAATGATCATTGATGCTCGTTCATTCTTTTTTTATCATTGATCCTTTTTCATTCTTCATCGTTTATTTTTCAACGATCATTGTTCTTCTTTCATTGTTCGTTGATCATTGATCCTTTTTCATTTTTCATCGTTCATTCTTCATTGATCATTAATCTTTTTTCGTTCTTCATTGTTCATTCATCAATGATCATCGATCCTTGTTCTTTGTTCATTGATCATTAATCCTTGTTAATTATTCATCATTTATTTTTCATTGATCATTGATCCTTGTTGAATGTTTATCTTCTTTTGTTCATTGACCATTGATGCTTATTCATTCTTCATTTATCATTCATCCTTGTTCATTCTTGATCATTCATTCTTTGTTGATCATTGATCCGTGTTCATTCTTCATCGTTCATTGTTCAATGATCGTTGATCCTTATTCATTTTTCATCATTTATTGTTCATTGATCCTTGATCGTTGTTCATTCTTCATGTTCATTCTTCAATGATCATGTATCCTTGTTCATTGCTCATTGATCATTGATCCTTGTTCATTCTTCATCGTTTATTCTTCAATGGTCATTGATCCTTCTTCATTCTTCATCATTCATGCATAATTAATCATTGATCCTTGTTTGTTCTTCATCGTTCATTATTTTATGATCAATGGTCCTTGTTCATTCTTCATCTTTTATTCTTCATTGAACATTGGTACGTTTGCATTCTTCATCGTTCGTTGTTCAACGATCTTTGATCCTTGTTCGTTGAACATCGTTCTTCTTAATTGATAATTAATTTTGTTCATTTTTAATCTTTCATTTATCAATGATCATTGATCCTTGTTCTTTGTTCATTGTTCATCTATCATTGTTCATTGTTTATTGTTTAATTATCAATTATCCTTGTTCATTCTTCATCTTTCATTCTTAATAGATGATATATCCTTGTCCATTGTTCATAGTTCATTCTTCATTGATCATTGATCCGTATACGTTCTTCATCGTTTATTCTTCAGTGATCAATGGTTCTTGTTCATTCTTCGTCGTTTATTCTTCAATAATCAAGGATCCTCGTTCATTTTTTATTAAACATTGATCCATTTTAATTCTTCACTGTTCATTCGTCAATGGTCATTGATTCGTGTTCATTGTTCATTGATCATTGATCCTTGTTCATTCTTCATCGTTTCTTCTTCAATGATCATTGATCCTTGTTCATTCTTCATCGTTCCTTCTTTGTTAATCATTGATCCTTATTCATTCTTCATCGTTCATTTTTCAATGATCATTGATCCTTGTTCATTCTTCACTGATCATTGATTCGTGTTTATTTTTCATCGTTCATTATTCAATGATCGTTGATCCTTGTTCATTCTTCATCATTCATTATTCATTGATCATTAATTTTTTTAATTTTTCATAGTTCACTCATAAAGGATCGTTGATGCTTGTTCATTGTTCTTTGTTCATTGATCATTAATCCATGTTCATTGTTCATCGTTTGTTGTTCAATTATCATTAATCCTTGTTCATTCTTCGTCTTTCATTCTTCATTGATCATTGATCCTTCTTCATTCTTCATCGTTCATTCTTCATCGTTCATTGATCCTTGTTCATTATTCATCGTTCATTCATCAATGATCATTGATCCTTGTTCATTCTGCATCGTTTATTCTTCAATGAACATTGATCCTTGTTCATTCTTCACCGTTCATTATTCATTGATCATTCATTCAAGTTCATTCTTCATCGTTCATTGTTCAATGATCGTTAATCCTTCTAAATTCTTCATCGTTCATTCTTCATTGATCATTAATTTTTTTCATTCTTCATCGTTCACTCATCAATGATCTTTGATCCTTGTTAATTGTTCTTTGTTAATTTATCATTAATCCTTGTTCATTGTTCATCGTTTATCGTTCAATTATCATTGTTCCTTCATCATTGTTCATCTTTCTTTCTTCATTGATGATTGATCCTTGTTCATGGTTCGTCGTTCATTTTTCATTGATCATTTATCTTTACACATTTTTCATATCATTCATTCTTCAATGATCAATGGTCCTCTTTCATTCTTCATCGTTCATTCTTCAATGATCATTGATCCTCGTTCATTCTTTATGTATCATTGATACTTTTTCATTCTTCATCGTTCATTCTTCAATGATCATTGATCCTTGTTCATTATTCATTGATCATTCATCCTTGTTCATTCTTCTTCGTTCTTTCATCAATGATTATTGATCCTGGTTCATTCTTCATCGTTATATCTTCAATGATCATTGATCCTGTTCATTCTTCATTGATCATTGATTCGAGTTATTTCTTCATCGTTCATTGTTCAATGATCGTTGATGCTTGTACATTCTTCATCGATCATTCTTCATTGATCATTAATCTTTTTTCATTCTTCATCGTTCCTTCATAAATGATCATTGATCCTTTTTCATTGCTCTTTGTTCATTGATCATTAATCCTTGTTCATTATTAATCGTTTATTGTTCATTGATCATTTATCCTTTTTCATTCTTTATCTTTCATTCTTCATTGATCATTGATTCTTGTTCATTCGTCATCGTTCATTATTCATTGATAATTCATCCTTGTTTATTATTCATCGTTCATTCATCAATGATTATTGATCCTTGTTCATTCTTAATCGTTCATTCTTTAATAATCATTGATCCTTGTTCATTCTTCATTGATCATTGATTCGAGTTATTTCTTCATCATTCATTGTTGAATGATCGTTGATACTTGTACATTCATCATCGTTCATTCTTCATTGATCATTAATCTTTTTTCTTTCTTCATCGTTCATTCATCAATGATCATTAATCCTTTTTCATTGCTCTTTGTTCATTGATAATTAATCCTTGTTCATTATTCATAGTTTATTGTTCATTGATCATTGATCCTTGTTCATTCTTCATCTTTCATTCTTCATTGATCATTGATTCTTGTTCATTCTTCATCGTTAATTTTTCATTGATCATTGATCCTTGTACATTCTTCAACGTTCATTGTTCTGCGATCAATGGTCCTTTTTCATTCTTCATCGTTCATTCTTCAATGATCATTGATCCTCGTTCATTCTTTATCGTTCATTCTTTAATGATCATTGATCCTTGTTCATTCTTCATTGTTCATTCTTCAATGAACATTGATCCTTCTTCATTCTTCACCGTTCATTGTTCTTTGATAATAAATTCTTGTTCATTGTTCATCGTTTATTGTTTTTTAATCATTGATCCGAGTTCATTCTTTATCGTTCATTCCTCATTGATCATTGATCCTTGTTCATTATTCATCGTTCAATCTTCAACAATCATTGATCCTTGTTCATTCTTCATCGTTTATTCTTCAATGAACATTAATCTTTGTTTATTCTTCACCGTTAATTGTTCATGCATCATTTATTTTTGTTCATTGTTCATCGTTTATTATTTAATTATCATTGATCCTTGTTCATTCTTCATCGTTCATTCTTCAATGATCATGGATGCTTGTTCATTCTTCATCGTTCATTCTTTCTAGTTCATTCTTCATGGTTCATTGTTCAATAATTATTGATCCTTGTCCATTCTTCATCGTTCATTCTTCAATGATTATTGATCCTTGTTCATTCGTCATCATTCATTCTTCTTTGATCATTGATCCGTGTTCTATATTCATCGTTCATTGTTCAATGATCGTTGATCCTTGTTCAATCTTCATTGTTCATTCATCAATGATCATTGATCCTTGTTCGTTGTTCATCTTTCATTGATCATTAATCCTTGTTCATTGCTCATCGTTTATTGTTCACTCGTCATTGATCCTTGTTCATTCTTCAGCGTTCATTCTTGTTTGATTATTGATCCTTGTTCATTCTTCATCGTTCATTTATCAATGTTCATTGATCCTTGATCATTTTTCATCGTTCATTGTTTATTCATCATTGATCCTTGTTCATTCTTCAATGATCATTGATCCTTGTTCATTCTCCATCGATCATTAATTCGTGTTCATTCTTCATCGTTCTTTGTTCAATGATCGTTGATCCTTGTACACTCTTCATCGTTCATTCTTCATTGGTCATTAATCATTTTCATGCTTCGTCGTACATTCATCATTAATGCTTGATCCTTGTTCATAGTTCTTTGTTCATTGATCATTAATCCTTGTTCATTCTTCATCGTTTATTTTTCATTGATCATTGATCCTTGTTCATTGTTCATCGATTATTGTTCAATTATCATTGATCCTTCTTCATTCTTCATCTTTTTTTCTTCATTGATCATTGATCCTTGTTCATTGTTTATCGTTCATTCTTCATTAATCATTTATCCTTGCACATTTTTCATCGTTCATTCTTCAATGATCAATGGTCCTTTTTCATTCTTCATTGTTCATTCTTCAATGATCATTGATCCTCATTTATTCTTTATAGATCATAGATACTTTTTCATTCTTCATCGTTTATTCTTCAATGATCATTGATCCTTGTTCATTATTCATCGTTCAATCTTCAACAATCATTGATCCTTGTTCATTCTTCATCGTTTATTCTTCAATGAACATTAATCTTTGTTTATTCTTCACCGTTAATTGTTCATGCATCATTTATTTTTGTTCATTGTTCATCGTTTATTATTTAATTATCATTGATCCTTGTTCATTCTTCATCGTTCATTCTTCAATGATCATGGATGCTTGTTCATTCTTCATCGTTCATTCTTTCTAGTTCATTCTTCATGGTTCATTGTTCAATAATTATTGATCCTTGTCCATTCTTCATCGTTCATTCTTCAATGATTATTGATCCTTGTTCATTCGTCATCATTCATTCTTCTTTGATCATTGATCCGTGTTCTATATTCATCGTTCATTGTTCAATGATCGTTGATCCTTGTTCAATCTTCATTGTTCATTCATCAATGATCATTGATCCTTGTTCGTTGTTCATCTTTCATTGATCATTAATCCTTGTTCATTGCTCATCGTTTATTGTTCACTCGTCATTGATCCTTGTTCATTCTTCAGCGTTCATTCTTGTTTGATTATTGATCCTTGTTCATTCTTCATCGTTCATTTATCAATGTTCATTGATCCTTGATCATTTTTCATCGTTCATTGTTTATTCATCATTGATCCTTGTTCATTCTTCAATGATCATTGATCCTTGTTCATTCTCCATCGATCATTAATTCGTGTTCATTCTTCATCGTTCTTTGTTCAATGATCGTTGATCCTTGTACACTCTTCATCGTTCATTCTTCATTGGTCATTAATCATTTTCATGCTTCGTCGTACATTCATCATTAATGCTTGATCCTTGTTCATAGTTCTTTGTTCATTGATCATTAATCCTTGTTCATTCTTCATCGTTTATTTTTCATTGATCATTGATCCTTGTTCATTGTTCATCGATTATTGTTCAATTATCATTGATCCTTCTTCATTCTTCATCTTTTTTTCTTCATTGATCATTGATCCTTGTTCATTGTTTATCGTTCATTCTTCATTAATCATTTATCCTTGCACATTTTTCATCGTTCATTCTTCAATGATCAATGGTCCTTTTTCATTCTTCATTGTTCATTCTTCAATGATCATTGATCCTCATTTATTCTTTATAGATCATAGATACTTTTTCATTCTTCATCGTTTATTCTTCAATGATCATTGATCCTTGTTCATTATTCATTGATCATTCATCGTTGTTCATTCTTCATCGTTGATTCATCAATGATTATTGATCCTTGTTCATTCTTCATCATTCATTCTTCAATGATAAATGATCCTTGTTCATTCTTCATTGATCATTGATTCGAGTTATATCTTCATCGTTCATTGTTCAATGATCGTTGTTGCTTTTACAGTATTCATCGTTCATTCTTCATTGATCATTAATCTTTTTTCATTTTTCATCGTTTCTTCATCAATGATCATTGATCCTTTTTCATTGCTCTTTGTTCATTGATCACTAATCCTTGTTCATTATTAATCGTTTATTGTTCATTGATCATTGAAACTTCTTCATTCTTCATCTTTCATTCTTCATTGATCATTGATGCTTCTTCATTCTTTACCATTCATTGTTTATTGATAATTAATTCTTGTTCATTGTTCATTGGTTAATGTTTATTTATCATTGATCCTTGTTCATTATTCATCGTTCATTCTTCAATGATCATTAATGCTTGTTCGTTCTTCATCGTTCATTCTTCCTAGTTCATTCTTCATCGTTCATTCTTTAATAATTATTGATCCTTGTTCATTCTTCATCGTCATTCTTTATTAATCATTGATCCTTGTTCATTCTTCATCGTTCATTCTTCAGTGGTTATTGCTCCCTGTTCATTCGTCATCATTCATTCTTTAATGATTATTGATCCGTGTTCTATCATCATCGTTCATTGTTCATTGATCATTGATTTTTCTTCATTCTTCATCGTTTATTCTTCAATGTTCATTGATCCTTGATCATTCTTCATCGTTCATTCTTTGATGATCATTAATCCTCGTTCATTCTTTATTTATCATTGATCCTTTTTCATTCTTCATCGTTTATTCTTCAATGATCATAGATCTTTGTTCATTGTTCAATGATCGTTGATCCTTGTACATTCTTCTTCGTTCATTCTTCATTGATCATTAATCTTTTTTCATTCATCATCGTTCATTCATCAATGATCATTGATCCTTGTGATTTGTTCATTGGTCATTGAGCATTAATCCTTGTTCATTAATCATCGTTTATTGTTCATTAATCATTGATCCTTGTTCATTCTTCATCTTTCATTTTTCATTCATCATTGATCCTTGTTCATTGTTCATCCTTTATTGTTCATTGAACATTGATGCTTGTTCATTCTTCATCATTCATTCTTCATTTATCATTCATCCTTGTTCATTCTTGATCGTTCATTGTTTGTTGATCATTGTTCCGTGTTCATTCTTCATCGTTCATTGTTCAGTGATCGTTTATCCTTGTTGATTCTTCATCGTTCATTCTTCATTGATCATGGATCCTTTTTCATTCTTCATCCTTCATTCCTCAATGATCATTGATCCTTGTTCATTGTTCTTTGATCATTGATCCTTTTTCATTCTTCATCGTTTATTATTCAATGATCATTCGTCCTTCTTCATTCTTGATCGTTCATTCTTTGTTGATCATTGATCCGTGTTCATTCTTCATCGTTCATTGTTCAGTGATCGTTGATCCTTGTTGATTCTTCATCGTTCATTCTTCATTGATCATGGATCCTTTTTCATTCTTCATCCTTCATTCCTCAATGATCATTGAACCTTGTTCATTCTTCATCGTTTATTCTTCAATGATCATTCATCCTTCTTCATTCTTCATCGTTCATTCTTTATTAATATTTGATCCTTGTTCATTCTTCATCGTTCTCTATTCAAAGATCATTGATCCTTGTTCATTCTTCATCATTCATTCTTCTTTGATCATTGGTCCGTGTTCATTCTTCATCGTTCGTTGTTCAATATTCGTTGATGGTTGTTCATTCTACATCGTTCATTCTTCATTGATCATGAATTTTGTTCATTCTTCAACGTTCATTCATCAATGATCATTGATCTTTGTTAATTGTTCTTTATTCATTTATCATTAATACTTGTTCATTGTTCATCGTTTATTGTTCAATTATCATTGATCCTTGTTCATTCTTCATCTTTCTTTCTTCATTGACCATTGATCCTTGTTCATTGTTCATCGTTCATTCTTCATTGATCATGCATCCATGCACATTCTTCATCGTTCATTCTTCAGTGATCAATGGTCCTTGTTCATTCTTCATTGATCATGGATCCTTGCACATTCTTCATCGTTCATTCTTCTGTGATCAATGGTCCTCGTTCTTTTTTCTTCGTTCTTTCTTCAAAGATCATTGATCCTCGTTCATTCTTCATTGATCATTGATGCTTTTTCATTCTTTATCGTTCATTCTTCAATGATCATTGATCCTTTTTCATTATTCATTGATCATTCATCCTTGTTCATTATTCATCGTTCATTCATCAATGATTATTAATCCTTGTTCATTCTTCATCGTTCTTTCTTCAATGATCATTGATCCTTGTTCCTTCTTAATTGATCATTGATTCGAGTTCATTCTACATCGTTCATTGTTCAATGATCGTTGATACTTGTACATTCATCATCGTTCATTCTTCATTGATCATTAATCTTTTTTCACACTTCATCATTCATTCATCAATGATCATTGATCCTTTTTACATGCTCTTTGTTCATTGATCATTGATCCTTGTTCATTCTTCAACTTTCATTTTTCATTTATCATTGATTCTTGTTCTTTCATCATTGTTCATTGTTCAGTGATCAAGGGTCCTTGTTCATTCTACAATGATCATTGATCCTCGTTTATTCTTTATCGTTCCTTCTTTATTGATCATTGATCCTTGTTCCTTCTTCATCGTTCATTTTTCAATGATCATTGATCCTTGTTCATTGTCCATCGTTCATTCTTCAATGTTAATTGATCCTTGTTCATTCTTCATCGTTCAATGTTCATTGATAATTAATTCTTTTTCATTGTTCATCATTTATTGTTTATTGATCATTGATCCTTGTTCATTCTATATCGTTCACTCCTCATTGATCATTGATCCTTGTTCATTATTCATCGTTCATTCTTCAATGATCATTGATCCTCGTTCATTTTTCATCATTAATTCTTCAATGAACATTCATCCTTGTTCATTCTTCACCGTTCATTGTTCATTGATCATTCATTCTTGTTCATTGTTCATTGTTTAATGTTTAATTATCATTGATCCTTGTTCATTCTTCATCGTTCATTCTTCAATGATCATTGATGCTTGTTCATTCTTCATCGTTCATTCTTCCTAATTCAAATTCATCGTTCATTGTTCAATAATTATTGATCCTTGTTGATTCTTCATCGTTCATTCTTTATTAATCATTCATCCTTGTTCATTCTTCATCGTTCATTCCTCAATGATTATTGATTCTTGTTCATTCAACATCGTTCATTCTTTAGTGATCATTGATCCGTGTTCTATCTTCATCGTTCATTGTTCAATGATCGTTGATCCTTGTTCATTCTTCATCGTTCATTCATCAATGATCATTGATCCTAGTTCATTGTTCATCTTTCATTGATCATTAACCCTTGTTCATTGCTCATCGTTTATTGTTCAATTATGATTGATCCTTATTCATTCTTCAGTTTTCATTCTTCTTTAATTATTGATCCTTGTTCATTCTTCAATGTTTACTGATCCTTGATCCTTCTTCATCGTTTATTGTTTATTCATCATAGATCCTTGTTCATTCCTCAATGATCATTGATCCTTGTTCATTCTCCATCGACCATTGATTCGTGTTCATTCTTCAATGATCGTTGATCCTTCTACATTCTTCATCGTTCATTCTTCACTGGTCATTAATCATTTTTCATTCTTCATCGTACATTCATCAATAATCATTGATCCTTTTTCATTGTTCTTTGTTCATTGATTATTAATCCTTGTTCATTCTTCATCGTTTATTTTTCATTGATCATTGATCCTAGTTCATTGTTCATCGTTTATTGTTCAATTATCATTGATCCTTCTTCATTCTTCATCTTTCTTTCTTCATTGATCATTTATCCTTGCACAATCTTCATCGTTCATTCTTCAATGATCAATAGTCCTTTTTCATTTTTCATCGTTCATTCTTCAATGATCATTGATCCACGTTCATTCTTTATTGATCATTGATACTTTTTCATTCTTCATCGTTCATTCTTCAATGATCATTGATCCTTGTTCATTATTCATTGATCATTCCTTCTTGTTCATTCTTCATCGTTCATTCATCAATGATTATTGATCCTTGTTCATTCTTCATCGTTCATTCTTCAATGATCATTGATCCTTTTTCATTCTTCATTGATCATTGATTCGAGTTATTTCTTCATCGTTCATTGTTCAATGATCGATGATGCTTGTACATTCTACATCGTTCATTCTTCATTGATAATTAATCTTTTTTCATCCTTCATCGTTCCTTCATCAATGATCATTGATCCTTTTTCATTGCCCTTTGTTCATTGATCATTAATCCTTGATCATTATTAATCGTTTATTGTTCATTGATCATTGATCCTTGTTCATTCTTCATCTTTCATTCTTCATTGATCGTTGATTCTTGTTCATTCGTCATCGTTCATTTTTCGTTGATCATTGATCCTTGTACATTCTTCATCGTTCAATGTTCAATGATCCATGATCATTCTGCAATGATCATTTATCCTCGTTCATTCTTGATTAATTGTTTATCCATGTTCATTCTTCATCGTTCATTCTTCAATGATCATTGATCCTTCTTCATTGTTCATCGTTCATTCTTTAATGTTCAATGATCCTTGTTCACGCTTCATCGTTTATTCTTCAATGAACATTGATCCTTCTTCATTCTTCACCGTTCATTGTTCATTGATAATTAATTCTTGTTCATTGTTCATCGTTTACTATTCATTGTTCATTGATCATTCATTCTTATTTCTTGTTCATCGTGTAATGTTTATTGATCATTGATCCTTGTTCATTCTTCATCGTTCATTCTTCAATGATCATTGATGCTTGTTCATTCTTCATCGTTCATTCTTCCTAGTTCATTCTTCGTCGTTCATTCTTCAATAATTATTGATCCATGTTCATACTGCATCATTCACTCTTCAATGATTATTGAATCTTATTCATTCGTCATAATTCATTATTCATTGATCATTGATCCGTGTTCTATCATCATCGTTCATTGTTCATTGATCATTGATCCTTGTTCATTCTTCATCGTTCATTCTTCAATGTTCATTGATCCTTGATAATTCTTCATCGTTCATTCTTTAATGGTCATTAATCCTCGTTCATTCTTTATTTTTCAATGATCCTTTTTCATTCTTCATTGTTTATTCTTCAAGGATCATTGATCTTTGTTCATTGTTCAATGAGCGTTGATCCTTTTTCATTTTTCATCATTCATTCATCAATGATCATTATTCGTTGTTCATTGTTCATTGTTCATTGATCATTACTTTTTGTTCATTATTCATCGTTTATTGTTCATTAATCATTGGTCCATGTTCATTTTTTATCTTTCATAATTTATTGATCACTCATCATGGTTTATTGTTCATCCTTTATTGTTCATTGACCATTGATCCTTGTTCATTCTTTGTCGTTCGTTGTTCAATGATCGTTGATGCTTGTAGATTCTACATCGTTCATTCTTCCTTGATCTTTAATTTTGTTCATTCTTCAACGTTCATTCATCAATGATCATTGATCTTTGTTCAAAGTTCTTTGTTCGATTATCATTAATCCTTGTTCATTTTTCATCGTTTATTGTTCATTTATCATTGATCCTTAATCCTTCTTTATCTTTCATTCTTCATTGATCATTGTTCATCGTTCATTCTTCATTGATCATAGATCCTCGCACATTCTTCATCGTTCATTCTTTAGTGATCAATGGTTCTTCTTCATTCTTCATCGTTCATTCTTCAAAGATCGTTGATCCTCGTTCATTCTTCATTTATCATTGATGCTTTTTCATTCTTCATCGTTTATTCCTCAATGATCATTGATCCTTGTTCATTATTCATTGATCATTCATCCTAGTTCGTTATTCATTGTTCATTTATCAATGATTATTGATCCTTGTTCATTCTTCATCGTTCATTCTTCAATGATCATTGATCCTTGTTCATTCTTTATTGATCTTTGACTCCAATTGATTCTTCATCGTTCATTGTTCAATGATCATTGATACTTGTACATTCTTCATCGTTCATTCTTCATTGATCATTAATCTTTTTTCATTCTTCATCATTCATTCATCAACGATCATTGATCCTTTTTCATTGTTCTTTGTTCATTGATCATTTATCCTTGTTCATTCTTCATCGTTCATACTTCAATGATTATTTTGTCTTGTTAATTCTTCATTGTTCATTCTCTATTAATCATTGATTCTTGTTCATTCTTCATCGTTCAGTTTTCATTGATCATTGATCCTTGTACATTCTTCATCGTTCATTGTTCAGTTATCAATGGTCCTTGTTCATTCTTCATCGTTCATTCTTCTATGATCATTGATCCTCGTTCATTCTTTATCGTTCATTCTTTATTGATCAGTTGATCCTTTTTCATTCTAAATCGTTCATTCTTCATTAATTATTAATTTTGTTCATTCTTCATCGTTCATTGATCAATGATCGTTAATGCTTGTACATTATTCTTTGTTCATTTATCATTAATCCTTGTTCATTGTTCATCATTTTTTGCTCAATTATCATTGATCCTTATTCAATTATCATTGATCCTTGTTCATTCTTCATCTTTCAATGTTCATTGATCATTGATCATTGATCCTTGTTCATTGTTCATCGTTCAATCTCCATTGATCATTGATCCTTGTACAATCTTCATCGTTCATTCTTCCTAGTTCATTCTTCATCGTTGATTCTTCAATAATGATTGATCCTTGTTCATTTTTCATCGTTCATTCTTTATTAATCATTGATCCTTGTTCATTGTTCATGGTTCATTCTTCAATGATCATTAATCCTTGTTCATTCGTCATCATTCATTCTTCATTGATCATTGATACGTGTTCTATCTTCAACGTTCATTATTCAATTATCATTGATCCTTGTTCATTCTTCATTGATTATTGATTATTGTTCATTGTTTATCGTTCATTTATCATTGATCATTGATACTTGTATATTCTTAATCGTTCATTCTTCAGAGATCAATGGTGCTTGATCATTCTTCATCGTTCATTCTTTAATGATCTTTGATACTCGTTCATTCTTTATTTATCATTGATCCTTTTTCATTCTTCAATGTTTATTTTTCAATGATCATTGTTCTTCGTTCATTGTTCGTTGAACATTGATCCTTATTCATTCTTCATCGTTCATTCTTCATTGATCATTAATCTTTTTTCGTTCTTCATTGTTCATTCATCAATGATCATCGATCCTTGTTCATTGTTATTTGTTCATTGATCATTAATCCTTGTTCATTATTCATCGTTTATTGTTCATTGATCATTGATCAATGTTCATCTTTTTTTGTTCATTGACCATTGATGCTTGTTCATTCTTCATTTATCATTCACCCTTGTTCATTTTTAATCATTCATTCTTTGTTGATCATTGATCCGTGTTCATTATTCATCGTTCATTAGTCAATGATCATTGATCCTTGTTCATTCTTCATCGTTTATTCTTCAACGAACATTGATCCGTGTTCATTGTTCACCGTTCATTGTTCATTCATCATTCATTCTTGTTCATTGTTCATCGTTAAATGTTTATTGATCATTGATCCTTGTTCATTCTTCATCATTCTTTCTTCAATGATGATTGATGCTTTTTCATTCTTCATCGTTCATTCTTCATCGTTTATTCTTCCTAGTTCATTCTTCATCGTTGTTTCTTCAATAATCATTGATCTTGTTCAGTGTTCATGGTTCATTCTTCAATGATCATTGATCATTGTTCATTAGTCATCATTCATTCATCATCGATCATTTATTCTTGTACATTATTCATCGTTCATTCTTCAGTGATCAATGGTTCTTGTTCATTCTTAATCGTCTATTCTTTAATGATCAATGATCCTCGTTCACTCTTTATTTATTATTGATCCTTTTTCATTCTTCATCGTTTATTTTTCAATGATCATTGTTCTTCGTTCATTGTTCGTTGATCAATGATCCTGGTTCATTTTTCATCGTTCATTCTTCATTGATCATTAATCTTTTTAAGTTCTTCATTGTTCATTCATCAATGATCATCGATCCTTGTTCTTTGTTCATTGATCATTAATCCTTGTTCATTATTCATCTTTTATTGTTCATTGATCATTGATCCTTGTTCAATGTTCATCTTTTTTTGTTCATTGACCATTGATGCTTATTCATTCTTCATTTATCATTCATCCTTGTTCATTTTTCAACGTTCATTCTTCATTGATCATTCATCCTTGTTCATTCTTCATCGTTCATTCTTCAATGATCATGTATCCTTGTTCATTGTTCATTGACAATTGATCCTTGTTCATTCTTCATTGTTTATTCTTCAATGATCATTAATCCTTCTTCATTGTTCATCGCTCATGCCTTATTATTGATCATTAGTACGTGTTCATTCTTCATCGTTCCTTGTTCAATGATCGTTCATCCTTGTTCATTCAACATCGTTCTTCTTAATTAATCATTAATTTTTTTCATTCTTCATCGTGCATTTATCAATGATCATTGGTCCTTTTTCATTGTTCTTTGTTCATTTATCATTAATCCTTATTCATTCTTCATCGTTTATTGTTTAATTATCATTGATCCTTTTTCATTGTTCATTGTTCATTCTTCATTGATCATTGATTCCTTGTACGTTCTTCATCGTTCATTCTTCACTGATCAATGGTTCTTGTTCATTCTTCGTCGTTCATTCTTCAATGATCAAGAAGCCTCGTTCATTCTTTATTTAACATTGATCGATTTTCATTCTTCATCGTTCATTCGTCAATGATCATTAAACCTTGTTCATTCTTCATCTTTCCTTCCTTGTTAATCATTTATCCTTGTTCATTCTTCATCGTTCATTCATCAATGATCATTAAACCTTGTTCATTCTTCATCTTTCCTTCCTTGTTAATCATTTATCCTTGTTCATTCTTCATCGTTCATTCATCAATGATCATTGATCGTTGTTCATTCTTCATTGATCATTGATTCGTGTTTATTTTCCATCGTTCATTATTCAATGATCGTTGATCCTTGTTCATTCTTCATCATTCGTTCTTCATTGATCATTAATTTTGTTGATTCTTCATAGTTCATTCGTCCTTGTTCATTCTGCATCGTTTATTCTTCAGTGAACATTGATCCTTGTTCATTCTTTACCATTCATTGTTCATTGATCATTCATATTTGATCATTGTTCATCGTTTATTGTTTATTGTTTATTGATCATTGATCCTTGTTCATTCTTCATTGATCATTTATTCGAGTTCATTCTTCATCGTTCATTGTTCAATGATCGTTGATTCTTCTACATTCTTCATTGCTCATTCTTCATTGATCATTAATTTTGTTCATTCTTCATCGTTCATTCATCAATGATCGTTGATCCTTGTTCATTGTTTTTTGTTCATTTATCATTAATTCTAGTTCAGTGTTCATCGTTTGTTGTTCAATTATCATTGATCCTTCTTCATTCTTCATCTTTCTTTCTTCATTAATCATTGATCCTTGTTCATTGTTCATCACTCATTATTCATTGATCATTTATCCTTGCACATTCTTCATCGTTCATTCTTCAATGCTCAATGGTCCTTTTTCATTCTTCATCGTTCACTCTTCAATGATCATTGATCCTCGTTCATTCTTTATTTATCATTGATACTTTTTCATTCTTCATCGTTCATTTTTCAATGATCATTGATCCTTCTACATTATTCATTGATCATTCATCCTTGTTCATTCTTCATCATTCATTCATCAATGATTATTGATACTTGTTCATTCTTCATCGTTCATTCGTCAATGATCATTGATCGTAGTTCATTCTTCATTGATCATTGATTCGTGTTTATTTTCCACAGTTCATTATTCAATGATCGTTGATCCTTGTTCATTCTTCATCATTCATTCTTCATTGATCATTAATTTTGTTCATTCTTCATAGTTCATTCTTCCTTGTTCATTCTGCATCGTTTATTCTTCAATGAACATTGATCCTTGTTCATTCTTCACCATTCATTGTTCATTGATCATTCATATTTGATCATTGTTCACCGTTTATTGTTTATTGTTTATTGATCATTGATCCTTGTTCATTCTTCATTGATCATTGATTCGAGTTCATTCTTCATCATTCATTGTTCAATGATCGTTGATCCTTCTACATTCTTCATTGCTCATTCTTCATTGATCATTAATTTTGTTCATTCTTCATCGTTCATTCATCAATGATCATTGATACTTGTTCATTGTTTTTTGTTCATTTATCATTAATTCTTGTTCATTGTTCAACGTTTGTTGTTCAATTATCATTGATCCTTCTTCGTTCTTTATCTTTCTTTCTTCATTGATCATAGATCCTTGTTCATTGTTCATCGCTCATTCTTCATTGATCATTTATCCTTGCACATTCTTCATCGTTCATTCTTCAATGCTCAATGGTCCTTTTTCATTCTTCATCGTTCATTCTTAAATGATCATTGATCCTCGTTCATTCTTTATTTATCATTGATAGTTTTTCATTCTTCATCATTCATTCTTCAATGATCATTGATCCTTCTACATTATTCATTGATCATTCATCCTTGTTCATTCTACATCATTCATTCATCAATGATTATTGATCCTTGTTCATTCTTCATCGTTCATTCTTCAATGATCATTGATCCTTGTTCATTCTTCACTGATCATTGATTCGAGTTATTTCTTCATCGTTCGTTGTTCAATGATCGTTGATGCTTGTACATTCGTTATCGTTCATTCTTCATTGATAATTGATCCTTTTTCATTGCTTTTTGTTCGTTGATCATTAATCCTTGTTCATTACTAATCGTTCATTCTTCAATGATCACGTATCCTTGTTCATTGTTCATTCATCATTGATCATTGATCCATGTTCATTTTTCATCGTTTATTCATCAATGATCATTGATCCTTCTTCATTCTTCATCGCTCATGCTTTATTAATCATTGATCCTTGTTTATTCTTCATCGTTCATTATTTAATGATCAATGGTCTTTGTTCATTCTTCATCGTTGATTCTGCAATGATCATTGATCCTCGTTCATTCTTCAATGATCATTGATCCTCTTTCATTATTCATTGATCATTAATGTTTTTTCATTCTTCATCGTTCATTCATCAATGATCATTGATCCTTTTTATTGTTCTTTATTCATTGATCATCAATCATTGTTCATTATTCATCGTTTATTGTTCATTGATCATTTATCCTTGTTCATTCTTCATTCATCATTGATCCTTATACATTCTTCATCGTTCATTGTTCAGTGATCAATGGTCGTTGTTCATTCTTAATCGTTCATTCTTCAATGATCATTGATCATCGTTCATTCTTCATCCTTCATTCTTCAATGATCATTGATCCTTATTTATTGCTCATCGTTCATTCTTCAATGTTCAATGATCCTTCTTCATTCTTCATCGTTCATTGTTCATTGATAATTAATTCTTGTTTATTGTTCATCGTTTAATGTTTATTGATCATTGATACTTCTTCATTCTTCATCGCTCATGCTTTATTAATCATTGATCCTTGTTTATTCTTCATCGTTCATTATTTAATGATCAATGGTCTTTGTTCATTCTTCATCGTTGATTCTGCAATGATCATTGATCCTCGTTCATTCTTCAATGATCATTGATCCTCTTTCATTATTCATTGATCATTAATGTTTTTTCATTCTTCATCGTTCATTCATCAATGATCATTGATCCTTTTTATTGTTCTTTATTCATTGATCATCAATCATTGTTCATTATTCATCGTTTATTGTTCATTGATCATTTATCCTTGTTCATTCTTCATTCATCATTGATCCTTATACATTCTTCATCGTTCATTGTTCAGTGATCAATGGTCGTTGTTCATTCTTAATCGTTCATTCTTCAATGATCATTGATCATCGTTCATTCTTCATCCTTCATTCTTCAATGATCATTGATCCTTATTTATTGCTCATCGTTCATTCTTCAATGTTCAATGATCCTTCTTCATTCTTCATCGTTCATTGTTCATTGATAATTAATTCTTGTTTATTGTTCATCGTTTAATGTTTATTGATCATTGATCCTTCTTCATTCTTCATCGCTCATGCTTTATTAATCATTGATCCTTGTTTATTCTTCATCGTTCATTATTTAATGATCAATGGTCTTTGTTCATTCTTCATCGTTGATTCTGCAATGATCATTGATCCTCGTTCATTCTTCAATGATCATTGATCCTCTTTCATTATTCATTGATCATTAATGTTTTTTCATTCTTCATCGTTCATTCATCAATGATCATTGATCCTTTTTATTGTTCTTTATTCATTGATCATCAATCATTGTTCATTATTCATCGTTTATTGTTCATTGATCATTTATCCTTGTTCATTCTTCATTCATCATTGATCCTTATACATTCTTCATCGTTCATTGTTCAGTGATCAATGGTCGTTGTTCATTCTTAATCGTTCATTCTTCAATGATCATTGATCATCGTTCATTCTTCATCCTTCATTCTTCAATGATCATTGATCCTTATTTATTGCTCATCGTTCATTCTTCAATGTTCAATGATCCTTCTTCATTCTTCATCGTTCATTGTTCATTGATAATTAATTCTTGTTTATTGTTCATCGTTTAATGTTTATTGATCATTGATCCTTGTTCATTCTTTATCGTTCATTCTTCATTAATCATTGATCCTTGTTTATTATTCATCATTCATTCTTAGATGATCATTGATCCTTGTTCATTCTTCATCGTTTAATCTTCAATGAACATTGATCTGTGTTCATTCTTCACCTTTCATTATTCATTTATCATTCATTCTTGTTCATTGTTCATCGTTTAATGTTTATTGATCATTAATCCTTGTTCAATTTTCATCGTTCATTCTGCAATGATAATTGATGCTTGTTGATTCTTCATGGTTCATACTTCAATAATCATTGACCCTTGTTCATTCTTCATCGTTCATTCTTTGATAATCATTGATCCTTGTTCATTGTTCATGGTTCTTTCTTCAATGATCATTGATCCTTGTTCATTCGTCATCATTAATTCTTCATTGATCATTAATACGTGTTCTATCTTCAACGTTCATTGTTCATTGATCGTTGATCCTTCTTCATTCTTCATCGCTCATTCATCAATGATCATTGATCCTTGTTCATTGTTCTTCTTTCATTGATCATTAATCCCTATTCATTGTTCATCGTTTATTGTTTAATTATCATTGATCCTTATTCACTCTTCAGTGTTCATTCTTCATTCATTATTGATCCTTGTTCATTGATGCTTATTCATTCTTCATTTATCATTCATCCTTGTTCATTCTTGATCATTCATTCTTTGTTGATCATTGATCCGTGTTCATTCTTCATCGTTCATTGTTCAATGATCGTTGATCCTTATTCATTTTTCATCGTTCATTGTTCATTGATCCTTGATCGTTGTTAATTCTTCATGTTCATTCTTCAATGATCATGTATCCTTGTTCATTGCTCATTGATCATAGATCCTTGTTCATTCTTCATCGTTTATTCTTCAATGGTCATTGATCCTTCTTCATTCTTCATCATTCATGCATAATTAATCATTGATCCTTGTTTGTTCTTCATCGTTCATTATGTTATGATCAATGGTCCTTGTTCATTCTTCATCATTTATTCTTCATTGAACATTGGTACGTTTGCATTCTTCATCGTTCGTTGTTCAATGATCTTTGATCCTTGTTCGTTGAACATCGTTCTTCTTAATTGATCATTAATTTTATTCATTCTTCATCTTTCATTTATCAATGATCATTGATCCTTGTTCATTGTTCTTTGTTCATCTATCATTGTTCATCGTTTATTGTTTAATTATCAATTATCCTTGTTCATTCTTCATCTTTCATTCTTAATAGATGATATATCCTTGTCCATTGTTCATAGTTCATTCTTCATTGATCATTGATCCGTATAAGTTCTTCATCGTTTATTCTTCAGTGATCAATGGTTCTTGTTCATTCTTCGTCGTTTATTCTTCAATAATCAAGGATCCTCGTTCATTTTTTATTGAACATTGATCCATTTTAATTCTTCATTGTTCATTCGTCAATGGTCATTGATTCGTGTTCATTGTTCATTGATCATTGATCCTTGTTCATTCTTCATCGTTTCTTCTTCAATGATCATTGATCCTTGTTCATTCTTCATCGTTCCTTCTTTGTTAATCATTGATCCTTATATATTCTTCATCGTTCATTCTTCAATGATCATTGATCCTTGTTCATTCTTCATTGATCATTGATTCATGTTTATTTTTCATCGTTCATTATTCAATGATCGTTGATCCTTGTTCATTCTTCATCATTCATTATTCATTGATCATTAATTTTTTTCATTTTTCATAGTTCACTCATTAAGGATCGTTGATCCTTGTTGATTGTTCTTTGTTCATTGATCATTAATCCGTGTGCTTTGTTCATCGTTTGTTGTTCAATTATCATTGATCCTTGTTCATTCTTCGTCTTTCATTCTTCATAAATCATTGATCCTTCTTCATTCTTCATCGTTCATTCTTCATCGTTCATTGATCCTTGTTCATTATTCATCCTTCATTCATCAATGATCATTGATCCTTGTTCATTCTGCATCGTTTATTCTTCAATGAACATTGATCCTTGTTCATTCTTCACCGTTCATTAATCATTGATCATTCATTCAAGTTCATTCTTCATCGTTCATTGTTCAATGATCGTTGATCCTTCTAAATTCTTCATTGTTCATTCTTCATTGATCATTAATTTTTTTCATTCTTCATCGTTCACTCATCAATGATCTTTGATCCTTGTTCATTGTTCTTTGTTCATTTATCATTAATCCTTGTTCATTGTTCATCGTTTATCGTTCAATTATCATTGTTCTTTCATCATTCTTCATCTTTCTTTCTTCATTGATGATTGATCCTTTTTCATGGTTCGTCGTTCATTCTTCATTGATCATTTATCCTTACACATTTTTCATATCATTCATTCTTCAATGATCAATGGTCCTCTTTCATTCTTCATCGTTCATTCTTCAATGATCATTGATCCTCGTTCATTCTTTATTGATCATTGATACTTTTTCATTCTTCATCGTTCATTCTTCAATGATCATTGATCCTTGTTCATTATTCATTGATCATTCATCCTTGTTCATTCTTCATCGTTAATTCTTCAATGATCATTGATCCTTGTTCATTTTTCATTGATCATTGATTCGAGTTAGTTCTTCATCGTTCATTGTTCAATGATCGTTGATGCTTGTACATTCTTCATCGATCATTCTTCATTGATCATTAATCTTTTTTCATCCTTCATCGTTCCTTCATAAATGATCATTTATCCTTTTTCATTGCTCTTTGTTCATTGATCATTAATCCTTGTTCATTATTAATCGTTTATTGTTCATTGATCATTTATCCTTTTTCATTCTTTATCTTTCATTCTTCATTGATCATTGATTCTTGTTCATTCGTCATCGTTCATTATTCATTGATAATTCATCCATGTTTATTATTCATCGTTCATTCATCAATGATTATTGATCCTTGTTCATTCTTAATCGTTCATTCTTTAATGATCATTGATCCTTGTTCATTCTTCATTGATCATTGATTCTAGTTATTTCTTCATCATTCATTGTTGAATGATCGTTGATACTTGTACATTAATCATCGTTCATTCTTCATTGATCATTAATATTTTTTCTTTCTTCATCGTTCATTCATCAATGATCATTAATCCTTTTTCATTGCTCTTTATTCATTGATAATTAATCCTTGTTCATTATTCATAGTTTATTGATCATTGATCATTGATCCTTGTTCATTCTTCATCTTTCATTCTTCATTCTTCATCGATCATTGATTCTTGTTCATTCTTCATCGTTAATTTTTCATTGATCATTGATCCTTGTACATTCTTCAATGTTCATTGTTCTGCGATCAATGGTCCTTGTTCATTCTTCATCGTTCATTCTTCAATGATCATTGATCCTCGTTCATTCTTTATCGTTCATTCTTTAATGATCATTGATCCTTGTTCATTCTTCATTGTTCATTCTTCAATGAACATTGATCCTTCTTCATTCTTCACCGTTCATTGTTCTTTGATAATAAATTCTTGTTCATTGTTCATCGTTTATTGTTTTTTAATCATTGATCCGAGTTCATTCTTTATCGTTCATTCCTCATTGATCATTGATCCTTGTTCCTTATTCATCGTTCAATCTTCAACGATCATTGATCCTTGTTCATTCTTCATCGTTTATTCTTCAATGAACATTAATTTTTGTTTATTCTTCACCGTTAATTGTTCATTGATCATTCATTTTTGTTCATTCTTCATCGTTTATTGTTTAATTATCATTGATCCTTGTTCATTCTTCATCGTTCATTCTTCAATGATCATGGATGCTTGTTCATTCTTCATCGTTCATTCTTTCTAGTTCATTCTTCATGGTTCATTGTTCAATAATTATTGATCCTTGTTCATTCTTCATCGTTCATTCTTCAATGATTATTGATCCTTGTTCATTCGTCATCATTCATTCTTCTTTGATCATTGATCCGTGTTCTATATTCATCGTTCATTGTTCAATGATCGTTGATCCTTGTTCAATCTTCATTGTTCATTCATCAATGATCATTGATCCTTGTTCGTTGTTCATTTTTGATTGATCATTAATCCTTGTTCATTGCTCATGGTTTATTGTTCAATCGTCACTGATCCTTGTTCATTCTTCAGCGTTCATTCTTGTTTGATTATTGATCCTTGTTCATTCTTCATCGTTCATTCATCAATGTTCATTGATCCTTGATCATTTTTCATCGTTCATTGTTTATTCATCATTGATCCTTGTTCATTCTTCAATGATCATTGATCCTTGTTCATTCTCCATCGATCATTAATTCGTGTTCATTCTTCATCGTTCTTTGTTCAATGATCGTTGATCCTTGTACACTCTTCATCGTTCATTCTTCATTGGTCATTAATCATTTTCATGCTTCATCGTATATTCATCATTAATGCTTGATCCTTGTTCATAGTTCTTTGTTCATTGATCATTAATCCTTGTTCATTCTTCATCGTTTATTTTTCATTGATCATTGATCCTTGTTCATTGTTCATCGATTATTGTTCAATTATCATTGATCCTTCTTCATTCTTCATCTTTTTTTCTTCATTGATCATTGATCCTTGTTCATTGTTTATCGTTCATTCTTCATTAATCATTTATCCTTGCACATTTTTCATCGTTCATTCTTCAATGATCAATGGTCCTTTTTCATTCTTCATCGTTCATTCTTCAATGATCATTGATCCTCATTTATTCTTTATAGATCATTGATACTTTTTCATTCTTCATCGTTTATTCTTCAATGATCATTGATCCTTGTTCATTATTCATTGATCATTCATCCTTGTTCATTCTTCATCGTTGATTCATCAATGATTATTGATCCTTGTTCATTCTTCATCATTCATTCTTCAATGATAAATGATCCTTGTTCATTCTTCATTGATCATTGATTCGAGTTATTTCTTCATCATTCATTATTGAATGATCGTTGATACTTGTACATTCATCATCGTTCATTCTTCATTGATCATTAATCTTTTTTCTTTCTTCATCGTTCATTCATCAATGATCATTAATCCTTTTTCATTGCTCTTTGTTCATTGATAATTAATCCTTGTTCATTATTCATAGTTTATTGTTCATTGATCATTGATCCTTGTTCATTCTTCATCTTTCATTCTTCATTGATCATTGATTCTTGTTCATTCTTCATCGTTAATTTTTCATTGATCATTGATCCTTGTACATTCTTCAATGTTCATTGTTCTACGATCAATGGTCCTTGTTCATTCTTCATCGTTCATTCTTCAATGATCATTGATCCTCGTTCATTCTTTATCGTTCATTCTTTAATGATCATTGATCCTTGTACATTCTTCAACGTTCATTGTTCTGCGATCAATGGTCCTTGTTCATTCTTCATTGTTCATTCTTCAATGATCATTGATCCTCGTTCATTCTTTATCGTTCATTCTTTAATGATCATTGATCCTTGTTGATTCTTCATTGTTCATTCTTCAATGAACATTGATCCTTCTTCATTCTTTACCGTTCATTGTTCTTTGATAATAAATTCTTGTTCATTGTTCATCGTTTATTGTTTTTTAATCATTGATCCGAGTTCATTCTTTATCGTTCATTCCTCATTGATCATTGATCCTGGTTCATTATTCATCGTTCAATCTTCAACGATCATTGATCCTTGTTCATTCTTCATCGTTTATTCATATTCTTTACTGTTAATTGTTCATTGATCATTCATTTTTGTTCATTGTTCATCGTTTGTTGTTTGATTATCATTGAACCTTGTTCATTCTTCATCGTTCATTCTTCAATGATCATGGATGCTTGTTCATTCTTCATCGTTCATTCTTTCTAGTTCATTCTTCATGGTTCATTGTTCAATAATTATTGATCCTTGTTCATTCTTCATCGTTCATTCTTCAATGATTATTGATCCTTGTTCATTCGTCATCATTCATTCTTCTTTGATCATTGATCCGTGTTCTATATTCATCGTTCATTGTTCAATGATCGTTGATCCTTGTTCAATCTTCATTGTTCATTCATCAATGATCATTGATCCTTGTTCGTTGTTCATCTTTCATTGATCATTAATCCTTGTTCATTGCTCATGGTTTATTGTTCAATCGTCATTGATCCTTGTTCATTCTTCAGCGTTCATTCTTGTTTGATTATTAATCCTTGTTCATTCTTCATCGTTCATTCATCAATGTTCATTGATCCTTGATCATTTTTCATCGTTCATTGTTTATTCATCATTGATCCTTGTTCATTCTTCAATGATCATTGATCCTTGTTTATTCTCCATCGATCATTAATTCGTGTTCATTCTTCATCGTTCTTTGTTCAATGATCGTTGATCCTTGTACACTCTTCATCGTTCATTCTTGATTGGTCATTAATCATTTTCATGCTTCATTGTACATTCATCATTAATGCTTGATCCTTGTTCATAGTTCTTTGTTCATTGATCATTAATCCTTGTTCATTCTTCATCGTTTATTTTTCATTGATCATTGATCCTTGTTCATTGTTCATCGATTATTGTTCAATTATCATTGATCCTTCTTCATTCTTCATCTTTTTTTCTTCATTGATCATTGATCCTTGTTCATTGTTTATCGTTCATTCTTCATTAATCATTTATCCTTGCACATTTTTCATCGTTCATTCTTAAATGATCAATGGTCCTTTTTCATTCTTCATCTTTCATTCTTCAATGATCATTGATCCTCATTTATTCTTTATAGATCATTGATACTTTTTCATTCTTCATCGTTTATTCTTCAATGATCATTGATCCTTGTTCATTATTCATTGATCATTCATCCTTGTTCATTCTTCATCGTTGATTCATCAATGATTATTGATCCTTGTTCATTCTTCATCATTCATTCTTCAATGATAAATAATCCTTGTTAATTCTTCATTGATCATTGATTCGAGTTATTTCTTCATCGTTCATTGTTCAATGATCGTTGTTGCTTTTACAGTCTTCATCGTTCATTCCTCATTGATCTTTAATCTTTTTTCATTTTTCATCGTTTCTTCATCAATGATCATTGATCCTTTTTCATTGCTCTTTGTTCATTGATCATTAATCCTTGTTCATTATTAATCGTTTATTGTTCATTGATCATTGAAACTTCTTCATTCTTCATCTTTCATTCTTCATTGATCATTGATTCTTGTTCATTCGTCATCGTTCATTTTTCATTGATCATTTATCGTTGTACATTTTTCATCGTTCAATGTTCAGTGATCAATGGTCCTTGTTCATTCTTCATCGTTCATTCTACAATGATATTTCTTCCTCGTTCCTTCTTTATCGTTCATTCTTTATTGATTATTCATCTTTGTTCATTCTTCATCGTTCATTCTTCAATGATTATTGATCCTTCTTCATTGTTCATCGTTCATTCTTCAATGTTCAATGATCCTTGTTCATGCTTCATCGTTCATTCTTCAGTGAACATTGATGCTTCTTCATTCTTTACCGTTCATTATTTATTGATAATTAATTCTTGTTCATTGTTCATCGTTTAATGTTTATTTATCATTGATCCTTGTTCATTCTTCATCGTTCATTCTTCAATGATCATTAATGCTTGTTCGTTCTTCATCGTTCATTCTTCCTAGTTCATTCTTCATCGTTCATTCTTCAATAATTATTGATCCTTGTTCATTCTTCATCGTTCATTCTTCAGTGGTAATTGATCCTTGTTCATTCGTCATCATTCATTCCTTAATGATTATTGATCCGTGTTCTATCTTCATCGTTCATTGATTTTTCTTCATTCTTCATCGTTTATTCTTCAATGTTTATTGATCCTTGATCATTCTTCATCGTTCATTCTTTGATGATCATTAATCCTCGTTCATTCTTTATTTATCATTGATCCTTTTTCATTCTTCATCGTTTTTTCTTCAATGATCATAGATCTTTGTTCATTGTATAATGATCGTTGATCCTTGTACATTCTTCTTCGTTCATTCTTCATTGATCATTAATCTTTTTTCATTCATCATCGTTCATTCATCAATGATCATTGATCCTTGTCATTTGTTCATTGGTCATTGAGCATTAATCCTTGTTCATTAATGATCGTTTATTGTTCATTAATCATTGATCCTTGTTCATTCTTTATCTTTCATTTTTCATTCATCATTGATCCTTGTTCATTGTTCATCCTTTATTGTTCATTGAACATTGATGCTTGTTCATTCTTCTTTATTCATTCTTCATTTATCATTCATCCTTGTTCATTCTTGATCGTTCATTCTTTGTTGATCATTGTTCCGTGTTCATTCTTCATCGTTCATTGTTCAATGATCGTTTATCCTTGTTGATTCTTCATCGTTCATTCTTCATTGATCATGGATCCTTTTTCATTCTTCATCCTTCATTCCTCAATGATCATTGATCCTTGTTCATTGTTCTTTGATCATTGATCCTTGTTCATTCTTCATCGTTTATTCTTCAATGATCATTCGTCCTTCTTCATTCTTGATCGTTCATTCTTTGTTGATCATTGATCCGTGTTCATTCTTCATCGTTCATTGTTCAGTGATCGTTGACCCTTGTTGATTCTTCATCGTTCATTCTTCATTGATCATGGATCCTTTTTCATTCTTCATCCTTCATTCCTCAATGATCATTGATCCTTGTTCATTGTTCTTTGATCGTTGAACCTTGTTCATTCTTCATCGTTTATTGTTCAATGATCATTCATCCTTCTTCATTCTTCATCGTTCATTCTTTATTAATATTTGATCCTTGTTCATTCTTCATCGTTCTTTATTCAAAGATCATTGATCCTTGTTCATTCTTCATCGTTCGTTGTTCAATATTCGTTGATGGTTGTTCATTCTACATCGTTCATTCTTCATTGATCATGCATTTTGTTCATTCTTTAACGTTCATTCATCAATGATCATTGATCTTTGTTAATTGTTCTTTATTCATTTATCATTAATACTTGTTCATTGTTCATCGTTTATTGTTCAATTATCATTGATCCTTGTTCATTCTTCATCTTTCTTTCTTCATTGATCATTGATCCTTGTTCATAGTTCATCGTTCATTCTTCATTGATCATGCATCCTTTCACATTCTTCATCGTTCATTCTTCAGTGATCAATGGTCCTTGTTCATTCTTCATTGATCATGGATCCTTGCACATTCTTCATCGTTCATTCTTTAGTGATCAATGGTCCTCGTTCTTTTTTCTTCGTTCATTCTTCAAAGATCATTGATCCTCGTTCATTCTTCATTGATCATTGATGCTTTTTCATTCTTTATCCTTCATTCTTCAATGATCATTGATCCTTTTTCATTATTCATTGATCATTCATCCTTGTTCATTATTCATCGTTCATTCATCAATGATTATTAATCCTTGTTCATTCTTCATCGTTCTTTCTTCAATGATCATTGATCCTTGTTCATTCATAATTGATCATTGATTCGAGTTCATTCTGCATCGTTCATTGTTCAATGATCGTTGATACTTGTACATTCATCATCGTTCATTCTTCAATGATCATTGATCCTCGTTCATTTTTCATCGTTAATTCTTCAATGAACATTCATCCTTGTTCATTCTTCACCGTTCACTGTTCATTGATCATTCATTCTTGTTCATTGTTCATTGTTTAATGTTTAATTATCATTGATCCTTGTTCATCGTTCATTCTTCAATGATCATTGATGCTTGTTCATTCTTCATCGTTCATTCTTCCTAGTTCATTCTTCATCGTTCATTGTTCAATAATTATTGATCCTTGTTGATTCTTTATCGTTCATTCTTTATTAATCATTCATCCTTGTTCATTCTTCATCGTTCAATCCTCAATGATTATTGATTCTTGTTCATTCAACATCATTCATTCTTCAGTGATCATTGATCCGTGTTCTATCTTCATCGTTCATTGTTCAATGATCGTTGATCCTTGTTCATTCTTCATCGTTCATTCATCAATGATCATTGATCCTAGTTCATTGTTCATCTTTCATTGATCATTAACCCTTGTTCATTGCTCATCGTTTATTGTTCAATTATGATTGATCCTTGTTCATTCTTCAGTTTTCATTCTTCTTTAATTATTGATCCTTGTTCATTCTTCATTGTTCATTCTTCAATGTTTACTGATCCTTGATCCTTCTTCATCGTTCATTGTTTATTCATCATAGATCCTTGTTCATTCTTCAATGATCATTGATCCTTGTTCATTCTCCATTGACCATTGATTCATGTTCATTCTTCAATGATCGTTGATCCTTCTACATTCTTCATCGTTCATTCTTCACTGGTCATTAATCATTTTTCATTCTTCATCGTACATTCATCAATAATCATTGATCCTTTTTCATCGTTCTTTGTTCATTGATTATTAATCCTTGTTCATTCTTCATCGTTTATTTTTCATTGATCATTGATCCTAGTTCATTGTTCATCGTTTATTGTTCAATTATCATTGATCCTTCTTCATTCTTAATCTTTTTTTCTTCATTGATCATTTATCCTTACACAATCTTCATCGTTCATTCCTCAATGATCAATAGTCCTTTTTCATTTTTCATCGTTCATTCTTCATAGATCATTGATCCTCGTTCTTTCTTTATTGATCATTAATACTTTTTCATTCTTCATCGTTCATTCTTCAATGATCATTGATCCTTGTTCATTATTAATTGATCATTCCTTCTTGTTCATTCTTCATCGTTCATTCATCAATGATTATTGATCCTTGTTCATTCTTCGTCGTTCATTCTTCAATGATCATTGATCCTTTTTCATTCTTCATTGATCATTGATTCGAGTTATTTCTTCATCGTTCATTGTTCAATGATCGATGATGCTTGTACATTCTACATCGTTCATTCTTCATTGATAATTAATCTTTTTTCATCCTTCATCGTTCCTTCATCAATGATCATTGCTCTTTGTTCATTGATCATTAATCCTTGATCATTATTAATCGTTTATTGTTCATTGATCATTGATCCTTGTTCATTCTTCATCTTTCATTCTTCATTGATCGTTGATTCTTGTTCATTCGTCATCGTTCATTTTTCGTTGATCATTGATCCTTGTACATTCTTCATCGTTCAATGTTCAGTGATCCATGTTCATTTTGCAATGATCATTTATCCTCGTTCATTCTTGATTAATCGTTTATCCATGTTCATTCTTCATCGTTCATTCTTCAATGATTATTGATCCTTCTTCATTGTTCATCGTTCATTCTTTAATGTTCAATGATCCTTGTTCACGCTTCATCGTTCATTCTTCAATGAACATTGATCCTTCTTCATTCTTCACCGTTCATTGTTCATTGATAATTAATTCTTGTTCATTTTTCATCATTTACTATTCATTGTTCATTGATCATTCATTCCTTTTTCTTGTTCATCGTTTAATGTTTATTGATCATTGATCCTTGTTCATTCTTCATCGTTCATTCTTCAATGATCTTTGATGCTTGTTCATTCTTCATCGTTCATTCTTCCTAGTTCATTCTTCGTCGTTCATTCTTCAATAATTATTGATCCTTGTTCATTCTGCATCGTTCATTCTTCAATGATTATTGAATCTTATTCATTCGTCATAATTCATTATTCATTGATCATTGATCCGTGTTCTATCATCATCGTTCATTGTTCATTGATTATTGATCCTTGTTCATTCTTCATCGTTCATTGTTCAATGTTCATTGATCCTTGATAATTCTTCATCGTTCATTCTTTAATGGTCATTAATCCTCGTTCATTCTTTATTTTTCAATGATCCTTTTTCATTCTTCATCATTTATTCTTCAAGGATCATTGATCTTTGTTCATTGTTCAATGAGCGTTAATCCTTTTTCATTTTTCATCATTCATTCATCAATGATCATTGATCGTTGTTCATTGTTCATTGTTCATTGTTCATTGATCATTAATTCTTGTTCATTATTCATCGTTTATTGTTCATTAATCATTGGTCCATGTTCATTTTTTATCTTTCATAATTCATTGATCATTCATCATGGTTTATTGTTCATCCTTTATTGTTCATTGACCATGATCCTTGTTCATTCTTCGTCGTTCGTTGTTCAATGATCGTTGATGCTTGTAGATTCTACATCGTTCATTCTTCCTTGATCTTTAATTTTGTTCATTCTTCAACGTTCATTCATGAATGATCATTAATCTTTGTTCATAGTTCTTTGATCGATTATCATTAATCCTTGTTCATTTTTCATCGTTTATTGTTCATTTATCATTGATCCTTAATCCTTCTTCATCTTTGATTCTTCATTGATCATTGTTCATCGTTCATTCTTCATTGATCATAGATCCTTGCACATTCTTCATCGTTCATTCTTTAGTGATCAATGGTTCTTGTTCATTCTTCATCGTTCATTCTTCAAAGATCGTTGATCCTCGTTCATTCTTCATTTATCATTGATGCTTTTTCATTCTTCATCGTTTATTCCTCAATGATCATTGATCTTTGTTCATTATTCATTGATCATTCATCCTAGTTCGTTATTCATAGTTCATTTATCAATGATTATTGATCCTTGTTCATTCCTTATCGTTCATTCTTCAATGATCATTGATCCTTGTTCATTGTTTATTGATCTTTGACTCCAATTGATTCTTCATCGTTCATTGTTCAATGATCGTTGATACTTGTATATTCTTCATCGTTCATTCTTCATTGATCATTAATCTTTTTTCATTCTTCATCATTCATTCATCAACGATCATTGATCCTTTTTCATTGTTCTTTGTTCATTGATCATTGATCCTTGTTCATTCTTCATCGTTCATACTTCAATGATTATTTTGTCTTGTTAATTCTTCATTGTTCATTCTCTATTAATCATTGATTCTTGTTCATTCTTCATCGTTCAGTTTTCATTGGTCATTGAGCCTTGTACATTCTTCATCGTTTGTTGATTCAATTAGGAACGGGAACAGCAATAAGAGGGGGGGTGAATTGTTGTTGTTGCAAGTTTAAGCGATTGTGCCCTGTTTTTGCGGAATTATTCAAAATAAATAAAGCTTAAACTAAGAGCAAAATAATAAGAGAGACGCACGATTTTACGTGGAAACCTTTTGGGCCTAAAAAAAAGGAAAAACCACGACCACTTGAGATTTCTAACAACTTCACTTTGTTTAAGGCAATTAGTTACAATTACAATAAACACCTTACTTCACTCGAAGCGTAACAACTAGGCCAACTCTTCACTCTCTAATTGCTTTTCTCAAAGCAACAAACTCAGCTTTACAATAAGCTAATCCTCTCTAGCTTCACTAAAAGCTATCTAACTTCCCCCTTAGACTCACCCGAGTCTAATTACATAAACTCTCAAAAACCCTTACAAAAAGGATAGTAATTCTCTAAAATAAATCAAAGAGTTGCACAAGAAAATATTATGAATTGATTGGCAATTTAAAAACACAAAATATTACTTGTAGAATTTCCAAAAATAAACGCTCAAAAATTATTTTTCTCTTAAAGCATGCGTTATATCTTATTAAAAACCGAGCTAGTTAGCTTATTTATAATAAAATAAATTTTAAAAATAGAAAAATATTCCAACCCATTATCCTTAGTCATGGATTAATGAATGATGCTGAATGAATCACAAAACAGTTAATACTTCAGCCTTTGAATAAATCAAACAAACGGTTAAGGCAATCAGTAACCGCTATTCACTGATAACCGCTGTTCCCTGATAACCGCTGTTCCCTAAAGTAGCAATTTCTTCAGTAGTAATTCCTGTTCCCCAAATTAATGGCTGGAACTTCATGCTATATTTAGAAAACGGTTGGGTAAAACGGTTATCTATTGACTAATTTCAAAAACTGTTATCTTTTGACTAATTCTTAGAAAATGGTTATTTTTACTATTTTTAGGAAAAGATTATTTTTATTATTTTTCAGAAAATCCAAAAATAATTAAAACCTAACTGCTGTTCCTACTTTTTAGTAGATCCAAGTTTATCTCCTAAAAATAAGGAATTAATCTTGAAACCACCACGTAAGGAATTTTAGAAATTCTTTTTGCCAATTAACTTTAATAAACTAATGCAACTAATTAATTTTAATACATTAACTAAAAAATAAAAGATAGAATTTATTAGCTAATGCAAATTGACTTCAGTTTGGGAACACTGCGCTGTCTCCAAATTCCAACTTGCTAGAACATCAAACCTGGGAAGAGTAGACTTCCTGTCTCCATTTTACATCCCACGTGATATTCTCTTCTAACATCTCTTGAAATCTTTTGACATGTATATTCCCATGAACTAAGCCATAGGTACTATCAACGATCACAATTAATCGGATATCGACCTGCACAAAATCTCTAAACACATATTTGCTAAAGTGTAGTCATCATCAAAACTCAAGAGGTCCAACAAATTCCCCCTTTTTGATGATGACAAACTTTCAAAAAACTTAAAAACAAAATAGAGTAAACCAATGTTGAAGAGTATGTTAGAGATCAAAACAACTCTTCTTAACTAAATATCATGATACAAGTTACTCTAGAAATAATCAAAACAACAACTTTATATTATTTCAGCATAAAATCAAACAATGAAAAAATGCAGATTTAAACCATAATCATCCATAATCAGAGCTAAAAGAAATCAGCATAAACAAAAAAAAATTTCAGAAACAACTAAATAAAACCAGAAATCAGTATCTTAAACCTTAATGCAATGAGAAAACCTGGTTCAGTGTCAATGAGTAACAACTAACAACACAAACATCAGAAACAAAACCAGTACCTTAATCCATAAGCCCAACATAATAGATTTAACTAGATCTCAAACATACTCAAGCATTATTTAAGTTTGTGCCAAATATTCCCCCTTTTGACATCATTCAAAAAGAAGATAAGCAATCAAACCACAGCACTAAACATATAGTTATAGTCAAAGAGAGAATAAGGATGCACAAATTAAAAGAACACAATGAATGCAAACATGATAAGCACTGACTAATCAAACCTAACAGTTAGTAGCATATGTAAAAAGGTTCAACAAAATTAACATTGTTTAAGATGTGTACCCCAGTTGGTACTAAAGACAAAGAGATTGTTTGGTGACAGAGATAGTAGCAATGAAACATAAAAGATATTAAAGAGAACTAGGAAGCAGGAGCATCTTCATCAATATATTCTGTTTCCACCTCCACGGTGTCCAATTTAGCACCAAGACGAGCCTCCATTTGAGTCATCTGGTCAGCTAATGAGGCTAAGGAAACACGAATTTCATCTTGAAATTTGAAGAAGCGATCCTGCAAATCATCAAGCTTAAGGAGAATGGAGTATAAAGGAGCAGTAGGAATGGTTGTCTGATCAAAGCTTTGTTTTTGAAACGGTTGAACAGGTGGTGGTGATCTTGGTGTTGGTGATGGTGGTGGTGATGGGAAATGATGGGATGGTGGAGTGGTTGGCTTTGGTGAGGGAAAATGACTGGGTTCAGCCCTAGAGTCATCATCAAGAGTAACTTCAGGTCCCATCCCCTTGTCTTCTTCCTCCTTATCAAAAGGAACAACCTCCTGTTCCTTAACTCCAGCTCCTTCCTTCTCCTGTTCCTCCTTTTCAACTTCTTTCTCCTGTTCCTCCTGTTCCTCCTTTTCCTTCCCTTCTTCCTCCTGTTTTTCCTTCTCCTTCTCCTCTTCCTCTTGTTCCTCATCATCAGAATCAATCTCAACCTGTTCCACAGCATTTTCAAGGATCCCTTCCTCATTTAATTGAAGGCGCAAATTGCTCAAACATTTTGCACCTATCATGTTACTGGGACCCATTGGAAAATTATTATCACCAAGTGGAACATCAAATTTGGAGAAAATCCAGGACAACAAACCACCATAGCCTACCATACATCTTTTGGCTATGCAATCATTTAAATGTGAAATCATCAACGAAGGAAAATTAATCTTTATATTGTTCACCATACAGTAAATCAAAGTGGCATCTCGAAGACTTACCTCAATACGTTTTGAATTTCGTGGTAAAATAAACCTTCGAGCAATGTTGTACAGTAACTTGTGTAAGGGGGACAAAACATTGTGACTCACTTAACCTTTCTTTTGCCTAACACCTAAACATCTCCAAACATCCTTTTCATCTATTCCAGAAAACGCAATTTTAGACCCAACATAGTAAACATCAAAGCCAGTGGCTGGCACTCCTAGCCACTCTCCTAACGTCAAACTATCAAATTCAATTTCGATTTCTTTAATTGAACTAGAACAAACTCCATCATGAATAGAAAAATTAGAGATGAACTGACGCATAATTTCTGGGTAAATGGGATTGCAGCAGTAATCGCCCATGAGTGATTCCCAATGTTGAGTTTGTAGAATTTTGTGAAATTGAGGAAAGTTTGTAGTCTCATACCACTCTTTGTCAAGGCCAAAGCCGACTGACATTTCTTTAGATAGTTCCTCAGCGTTCAAGTAGTGGGTTACCTTGATTTTCTTGACAGAACGTGTTAGAGGTGTCTTGGATCCTCTTGTTCTCTTACGGCCTACATGAGTTTTCGGGGAGATGGGGGTTCCCTCCTGTTCTTTTGATGAAGACTCAGGCTTAGGAGTGTGAGAAGGTGGGTAGATGACTTGAAGAGGTACAGGTTGCTTCATTTTAGGATTCTGATTCTTGGTCTTCATGGATGTTTTGAGAGAGAAAAGAAAGAGAAATGGAGAGAATGACGGTTTAGGGTTGAGTGAAAGGGAAAGGGTAATGATTATGAAGTGAAAGATGTAACGTGAGGGAGTAAATATACTGAATGAAATGGCGTTGCTTGGTAAACCAGTTTGGCTGAGGCAGTTTTCAATAAAAGCATACGAATTTGAATTGTAAAAGTGGAACAACTTGAGTGAAGAATTATGATGATTCAACTCCTACTTCCAAAAAAAATTGCTGGGTAAAAATTTTATTTTTTTTTTTATTTTTTATTTTTATTTTTTTTTTTATTTTATTATACATATATAATAAGAAAATGATAATATTATGCTACTACCGTTTGATCAAAATAATCATGCAATCATGAGAACATCCAAAGTATATACCTTTAAAAAATGCGTACTTGATCCTTTCGATAATTGATCTTTCAATCAAGTTTTATTGTGGTTGATTGATCATTTTCAATTTTTATTTTGTCTCTAAGAATCATATATGACACTTCCTTTAATGCAGCTTGATCATGCCAAGTTCCAATCTCATTTTCTCATGCTGTTCCCTTGGAAGCGGTTTGGTCATGATATATGCTATTTGCTCGTTAGTGTTTACATACTTAACAATAACATTTTTATTTTCAACATTATCCTTAAGAAAATGATGCCTAATATGGATGTGCTTTACTCGTGAGTGATGCACTGGATCTTTGGATATGCATATGGCACTGGTATTATCGCAATAAATAGGAACACATGCATACTTAATACCAAAGTCTCTTAGCTGCTGCTTTATCCATATCATTTGGGAACAGCAAGCTGCTGCTGCTACGTACTCAGCTTCAGCTGTTGATAATGCAACAGTGTTTTGTTTTTTGGAACTCCACGAAACTAAACATGAGCCAAGAAATTGTACCATACCTGACGTGCTTTTTCTATTGACAAGATCTCCTGCATAATCTGCATCACTAAAGCCTTTCAAATCAAAGACATCACTTTTAGGATAAAATAATGATAAATCATCTGTTCCCTTTAGATATCTCAAAATACGTTTCACTGCAGTTAGATGTGATTCTTTAGGGTTAGATTGAAATCTCGCACATAAACCAACACTAAATGAAATATCGGGTCTACTAGCAGTTAGATATAATAAAGATCCAATCATGCCTCTATACATAGTTTGGTCAATATTTGTTCCATTTGTATCTTCATCTAATCTTACATTAGTAGCCATGGGTGTATGGTTGGTTTTAGCGTTATTCATGCCATATTTCTTAAGAAGTTCTTTTATATATTTTTGTTGATGAATAAAGATACCATTAGCAGTTTGTTTAATTTGCAAACCAAGAAAGAAATTTAATTCTCCCATCATGCTCATTTCAAATTCAGTGCTCATAAGGTTAGCAAATTCTTTACATAGCAATTCATTTGTGGCACCAAAAATAATATCATCAACATATATTTGAACAACTAATATATTGGAACCTTTATTCTTAAAGAATAAGGTTTTATCAATTTTACCTCTTATAAAGTCATTTTGGATCAAAAACTTTGATAGTCTTTCATACCATTGCCTAGGAGCTTGTTTCAACCCATAAAGAGCTTTATCAAGCTTATAGACATGGTCAAGACACGAGGTATTCTCAAAGCCAGGCGGTTGTTCAACAAAAACTTCTTCATCAAGAAAACTATTCAAGAATGCACATTTCACATCCATTTGATATAATTCAAAGTTCATAAATGCAGCAAAAGAAATTTAAATTCTAATAGCTTCTAACCTTGCTACTGGAGCAAATGTCTCAGTATAATCAATACCTTCTTGTTGATTGTACCCTTTGACCACGAGCCTTGCTTTGTTTCTTACAATTATTCCATGCTCATCTAATTTGTTTCGAAATACCCATTTCAAACCAATTACCTTCTTGTGTTTCGGTTTGGGTTCTAAATGCCATACTTTGTTTCTTTCAAATTCGTTCAATTCATCTTGCATGGCTACGACCCATTCCGAGTCCTTTAGAGCTTCTTCGTGATTTTTGGGTTCAAGTGATGATAGGAACGCAAAGTGTGCACAAAAGTTTCTCATTTGAGATCTAGTTTGTGTTCCTTTATTCAAATCACTTATAATCGAATCAAGAGGATGGTATTTTTGATATCTCCAAGGTGTTGGCATAAAATCTCTTGTGGGAACAGTAGCATGTTCTGGTTCATCAGCTTGATTAACATTCTGTTCAGCTACTGGATTGTTCTGCTCATCTGTGGGAACAGCTGGATTGGGAACAGTCTGCTGTTCCTGATGTTCTGGCAGTTCCTGAACTTGATCAGTACTTTCTGCTTCTGTTGGAACCGGCTGTTCACCAGCTGTTCCTTGATCTTGCACTTTCAATTCTTCATCATCGTCCTCTAGATTTGCAAGACCTATCTTAAAATTATTTGTATCCTGTTCACTTGACAAAAAGTTAGTTTCATCGAAAATTATGTGAACGAATCCTTCCACACTCATTGTTCTTTTGTTATAGACTCTATATGCCTTACGTTGAGATGAGTAGCCAAGAAATACTGCTTCATCACTTCTTTCATCAAATTTGCCTACATTCCGTTTTCCATTAACATGTACAAAACATTTGCATCCAAACACACGAAAATAGGAAATATTTGGTTTAACACCTTTAAGCAATTCATAAGGTGTCTTAGAAGTGATGGGTCTTATTAACACACGATTCAAAATGTAACATGCAGTATTAACAGCCTCGGCCCAAAAATTTCTAGGTGAACCACTAGCAATTAACATGGTTCTAGCCATTTCCTCTAAAGTTCTATTTTTCCTTTCTACTACACCATTTTGTTGTGGTGTTCTAGGGGCGAAAAAGTTGTGATCTATACCATGTTCATTGCAATAACTCATAAAACTTGAATTTTCAAATTCTTTACCATGATCTGACCTTATGTGAATAATTTGATTATTAGTAGATTTTTGTAATTTGTTAGCGAAAGAAACAAACTCATTAAAAGCTTCATCTTTACTAACCAAAAATAAAGTCCATGTAAATCTACTATAATCATCAACAATAACAAACACATATCTCTTGCCACTACGGCTTTGTATTCTCATAGGTCCACACAAATCCATATGTAATAATTCAAGCGTTTTTGAGGTGGTCACAACATTCTTTAGTTTAAAAGATGACCTTACTTGTTTTCCTTTGGCACAAGGATCACATATTTCATCCTTAAGGAATTTTATAGATGGTAGTCCTCTAACTAGGTCTTTAGATCTTAATGTATTAATCAATGAATAACTAGCATGACCTAGACGCTTATGCCAAAGAAGTGGGTCGTCTTCTATAACACTTAGACACGTTAGACTGTTTCTGGGAACAGTGTCCAGGTCCACCACATAGGTGTTCCCTTTTCTGATTCCCTCAAGAATGGTGTCTCCTGTGTCATTCCTAGAAATAATGCACTTTTCAGAAGTAAAGTTTACAGAGTTACCCTTATCACAAAATTGAGAAATGCTGAGTAAGTTGTGTTTCAAATTCTCGACTAAAAATACATTATTAATGGCGTGGGAACATGACCTTCCAACCTTTCCTTTGGCGATTATCTCACCCTTCATATTGTCACCGAAGGTTACTGTTCCCCCATCATAGGCTTCAAGTGAGAGAAATTTAGATTTGTCACCCGTCATATGCTTGGAACACCCACTGTCGAGATACCATGAGCTGTTCCCCCTCACTTGGACCTGTAAGATAATTAATTGTTAATTACAGGAACCCAGACTTTCTTGGGTTCCTTGTCGATCTTACATGAATCATATTTATCAATTTGAATGTTATCGACATAGTTTCTGTTAGAGACAGTATACTGTTCCCTTTTGGTGCACTGTTCCTTCAGATGGCCAGCTTTTCCACAGAAGGTACAGTACCTGTCTCTAGGAAGATCAACGTAAGCTTTCTTACTTTTGTTATTCTTAAAATATTTTAGGCCTTGTGATTTCTTACTTTTAGCATCTAGAATCCATTTGGGAGTTATTTTGATTTTCCCTTTTTCTCTTGAATTTAATTCAAGATTGTTATTGTTGTTACGGTTGGATTCCGAATTCATTTTTAAATATTGAAAATCATTGCATAAATCTTTAGTAGATGCATCTATCAATTCCTCATTTAAGCCTAATAATTTGTATTGCGATAGCTCAATGTTAAGAATAACATTTTTCTTCTTAAATCTCTCCATATTTTCCTTTAGGATTATATTTTGGTCCAACAATCCGAAAAATCTGTTTTGGACATCATGTCTAAAGGTGTTTATGTATGAGACATGGTCTTTGCTTACCTTAAGTTCCTTTTCTAACTTGAGACACTTATCATTGCAATTTTCAAGTTTAACTTGTGTCTCTTTTAACAACTCTTTTAATTCATTTTTACTTAGATTGAATGAATGGTCAGAAAATGAATTAGAAATATTTACCTGCTTCTCCTTGCCTTTATGCGTAGCCATGAGACATAGGTTAGCTGTCTCCTCTTCTTCGAAAACAATAGTTTCATTCTCACTTTCAGTTTCTCCCCATGCAGCAATCAAGGCCTTACGAAAGTCAGTCTTGTTAAAATTCTCTTTGTTCAACGGTCTTCTTGAATCTCTTGTCTTTCCCTTGCCCTTTTCATTCTTCCATGTTGGGCAATCCTTGATGAAGTGTTCGGTACTTCCACATTTGTGGCATTCAAGATTTTTTGTTCTTCTTTCTTTGTTGTTTCTTTGATTTGCATACCTGCTGTTCCTGAAGAACTTCTTGAATTTTCGTACCAACAAAGCAGCCTCTTCTTCATCACATTCTGATTCGTCCTTTTCCCCCGCTGCCAGAGCCAGTCCCTTGTTCCTGGAACTGTCTGTTGTTCCAAATGCAATTCATGCGTCATTAGGGAACCAGCCAGCTCCTCTAGATTGAACTTAGTAAAATCTTTGGACACTTGTATAGCAGTAACCTTGGCCCTCCAGCGCTCATCTTGAGGAAGGCTCCTTAGAATCTTCCTTACTTGTTCATCAGTGGGAATTATTCTTCCAAGAGAAACAAGCTCATTTGTTATGTTGGTGAACCTAGTGAACATCTCTTGGATACTTTCTCTTGGCTCCATAACAAATCTCTCGTATTTAGACATTAACAAATCAATTTTGGACCGTTTGACTTCACTTGTTCCCTCATGGGTAACAGCAAGCAGGTCCCAAATTTGCTTAGCGGATTTGCACCCCATTATTCTATTATGCTCGTTTGGTCCAAGACCACAATGAAGTAATTTTATAGCAAGAGCATTTAATTCCATTTTCTGAAAATCTTCTTTTCCATATTCCGTTATTGGTTTGGGAACTACTTCATTGTTGGAGTTAGTAATGGTTACCTCAAAATCTCCGATTTCGATGACTCTCCACACTTTATAGTTCTCAGCCTTGATGAAGATTTCCATCCTATTTTTCTAGTATGTATAGAATTTTCCATCGAACATTGGCGGTCTTTGAGTTGAATATCCCTCTTCCATTTGCTCGTTCATAATTGACATTTTTCGGGAACACCAGAATCTGCCCTCAGGGTTTCCTGATCTTCTGGGAACAGGGCTCTGATACCAATTGTTGATTCAATTAGGAACGGGAACAGCAACAAGAGGGGGGGGGGTGAATTGTTGTTGTTGCAAGTTTAAACGATTGTGCCCTGTTTTTGCGGAATTATTCAAAATAAATAAAGCTTAAACTAAGAGCAAAATAATAAGAGAGACGCACGATTTTACGTGGAAACCTTTTGCGCCTAAACAAAAGGAAAAACCACGACCACTTGGGATTTCTAACAACTTCACTATGTTTAAGGCAATTAGTTACAATTACAATAAACACCTTACTTCACTCGAAGCGTAACAACTAGGCCAACTCTTCACTCTCTAATTGCTTTACTCAAAGCAACAAACTCAGCTTTACAATAAGCTAATCCTCTCTAGCTTCACTAAAAGCTATCTAACTTCCCCCTTAGACTCACCCGAGTCTAATTACATAAACTCTCAAAAACCCTTACAAAAAGGATAGAAATTCTCTGAAATAAATCAAAGAGTTGCACAAGAAAATATTATGAATTGATTGGCAATTTAAAAACACAAAATATTACTTGTAGAAAATTTCCAAAAATAAACGCTCAAAAATTATTTTTCTCTTAAAGCATGCGTTATATCTTATTAAAAACCGAGCTAGTTAGCTTATTTATAATAAAATAAATTTCTAAAAATAGAAAAATATTCCAACCCATTATCCTTAGTCATGGATTAATGAATGATGCTGAATGAATCACAAAACGGTTAATACTTCAACCTTTGAATAAATCAAACAAACGGTTACGGCAATCAGTAACCGCTATTCACTGATAACCGCTGTTCCCTAAAGTAGCAGTTTCTTCAGTAGTAATTCCTGTTCCCCAAATTAATGTCTGGAACTTCATGCTATATTTAGAAAACGGTTGGGTAAAACGGTTATCTATTGACTAATTCCAAAAACTGTTATCTTTTGACTAATTCTTAGAAAATGGTTATTTTTACTATTTTTAGGAAAAGATTATTTTTATTATTTTTCAAAAAATCCAAAAATAATTAAAACCACCACGTTTAGTAGATCCAAGTTTATCTCCTAAAAATAAGAAATTAATCTTGAAACCACCACGTAAGGAATTTTAGAAATTCTTTTTGCCAATTAACTTTAATAAACTAATGCAACTAATTAATTTAAATACATTAACTAAAAAATAAAAGATAGAATTTATTAGCTAACGCAAATTGACTTCAGTTTAGGAACACTACGCTGTCTCCAAATTCCAACTTGCTAGAACATCAAACCTGGGAACAGTAGACTTCCTGTCTCCATTTTACATCCCACGTGATATACTCTTCTAACATCTCTTGAAATCTTTTGACATGTATATTCCCATGAACTAAGCCATAGATACTATCAACGATCACAATTAATCGGATATCGACCTGCACAAAATCTCTAAACACATATTTGCTAAAGTGTAGTCATCATCAAAACTCAAGAGGTCCAACATCGTTCATTGTTCAGTTATCAATGGTCCTTGTTCATTCTTCATCGTTCATTCTTCAATGATCATTGATCCTCGTTCATTCTTTATCGTTCATTCTTTATTGATCAGTGATCCTTTTTCATTCTTTATTGTTCATTCTTCAATGATCATGGATCCTTCTTCATTGTTAAATGATCCTTGTTCATGCTTCATCGTTCATTCTTCAATGAACATTGATCCTTCTTCATTCTTCACCGTTCATTGTTCATTGATAATTAATTCTTGTTCTTTATTCATCGTTTATTGTTTATTGATCATTTATCCTTGTTCATTCTTTATCGTTCATTCCTCATTGATCATTGATCCTTGTTAATTATTCATTGTTCATTCTTCAAATATCATTGATCCTTGTTCATTCTTCATCGTTTATTCTTCAATGAACATTGATCCTTGTTCTTTCTTCACTATTCATTGTTCATTGATCATTCATTCTTGTTCATTGTTCATCGTTTAATGATTAATTATCATTGATCCTTGTTCATTCTTCATCGTTCATTCTTCAATGATAATTGATGCTTGTTCATTCTTCGTCGTTCATTCTTCCTAGTTCATTCTTCATCGTTCATTGTTCAACAATTATTGATCCTTCTTCATTCTTCATCGTTCATTCTTTGTTAATCATTGATCCTTGTTCATTCTTCATCGTTCATTCTTCAATCATTATTGATCCTTGTTCATTCGTCATCATTCATTCTTCATTGATCATTGATCCGTGTTCTATCTTGATCGTTCATTGTTCAATGATCGTTGATCCTTGTTCATTCTTCATCGTTCATTCATCAATGATCATTGATACTTTTTCATTGTTCATCTATCATTGATCATTAATCCTTGTTCATTGCTCATCGTTTATTGTTTAATTATATTTGATCCTTGTTCATTCTTCCACGTTCATTCTTCTTTGATTATTGATCCTTGTTCATTCTTCATCGTTCATTCTTCAACGTTCATTGATCGTTGATCATTCTTCATCGTTCATTGTTTATTCATCATTGATTCGTGTTCATTCATCATCGTTCATTGCTCAATGATCGTTGGTCCATGTAAATTCTTCATCGTTCATTCTTCATTGGTCATAAATCATTTTTAATTTTTCATCGTACATTCATCAATAATCATTGATCCTGGTTCATTCTTCATCGTCTATTTTACATTGATCATAGATCGTTGTTCATTGTTCATCTTTTATTGTTCATTGACCATTGATGCTTGTTCATTTCCATCGTTCATTCTTCATTTATCTTTCATCCTAGTTCATTCTGGATCATTCATTCTTTGTATATCATTGATTCGTGCTCAATCTTCATCGTTCATTGTTCAATAATCGTTGATCTTTGTTCATTCTTCATTGTTCATGCTTCAATGATCATTGATCCTTGTTCATTCTTCATCGTTTATTCTTCAATGATCATTGATCCTTCTTCATTCTTCATTGTTCAGTCTTTATTAATCATTGATCCTTGTTCATTCTTCATCCTTCATAATTCAATGATCAATGATCCTTGTTCATTCTTTATTATTCATTCTTCATTGATCATTGGTCTGTGTTCATTCTTCATCGTTCCTTGATCAATGATCGTTGATCCTTTTTCATTCTAAATCGTTCATTCTTCATTAATTATTAATTTTGTTTATTCTTCATCGTTCTTTCATCAATGATCGTTAATCCTTGTACATTATTCTTTGTTCATTTATCATTAATCCTTGTTCATTGTTCATCATTTTTTGCTCAATTATCATTGATCCTTATTCAATTATCATTGATCCTTGTTCATTCTTCATCTTTCAATGTTCATTGATCATTGATCATTGATCCTTGTTCATTGTTCATCGTTCAATCTCCATTGATCATTGATCCTTGTACGATCTTCATCGTTCATTCTTCAGTGATCAATGGTCCTTGTTCATTTTTTATTGATCACTGATCCTCGTTCATTCTATATTAATCATTGATATTTTTCATTCTACATCGTGCATTCATCAATGATTATTGATCCTTCTTCATACTTCATCGTTCATTATACACTGATCATTGATCCTTGTTCATTCTTCATTGATCATTGATTCGAATTCATTCTTCTGCGTTCATCTTTCATTTTTCATTGATCGTTGATCCGTGTTCATTGTTCATCGTTCATTGTTCAGTGATCAATGGTCCTTGTTCCTTCTTCTTTGATCATTGATCCTCGTTCATTCTTTATTGATCATTGATACTTTTTCATTCTACATCGTTCATTCTTCAATGATCATTGATCCTTGTTCATTATTCATTGATCATTAATCTTTTTTCATTCTTCATCGTTCATTCATCAATGATCATTGATCCTTTTTATTGTTCTTTTTTCATTGATCATTAATCTATGTTCTTTATTCATCGTTTATTGTTCATTGATCATTGATCATCGTTCATTCTTCATCGTTCATTCTTCAATGATCATTGATCCTTGTTTATTGTTCATCGTTCATTCTTCAATGTTCAAAGATCCTTGTTCATGCTTCATCGTTCACTCTTCAATGAACATTGATCCTTCTTCATTCTTCACAGTTCATTGTTCATTGATAATTAATTCTTGTTTATTGTTCATCGTTTATTGTTTATTGATAATTGATCCTTGTTCATTCTTTATCGTTCTTTCTTCATTGATCATTGATCCTTGTTCATTATTCATCGTTCATTGTTCATTGATCATTGATCCTTGCTCCGTCTTCATCGTTTATTCTTCAATGAACATTGAACCATGTTCATTGTTCACCGTTCATTGTTCATTGATCATTCATTCTTGTTCATTATTCATCGTTAAGTGTTTATTGATCATTGATCCTTGTTCATTCTTCATCGTTCATTTTTCAATGATGATTGATGCTTGTTCATTCTTGATCGTTCATTCTTCTTAGTTCATTCTTCATCGTTGATTCTTCAATAATGATTGATACTTGTTCATTTTTCATCGTTCATTCTTTATTAATCATTGATCCTTGTTCATTGTTCATGGTTCATTCTTCAATGATCATTAATCCTTGTTCATTCGTCATCATTCATTCTTCATTGATCATTGATACGTGTTCTATCTTCAACGTTGATTGTTCAATTATCATTGATCCTTGTTCATTCTTCAGTGTTCATTCTTCATTGATTATTGATTATTGTTCATTGTTCATCGTTCATTTATCATTGATCATTGATACTTGTATATTCTTCATCGTTCATTCTTCAGAGATCAATAGTGCTTGTTCATTCTTCATCGTTCATTCTTTAATGATCATTGATCCTCGTTTATTCTTTATTTATCATTGATCCTTTTTCATTCTTCATCGTTTATTTTTCAATGATCATTGTTCTTCGTTCATTGTTCGTTGAACATTGATCCTTGTTCTTTCTTCATCGTTCATTCTTCATTGATCATTAATCTTTTTTCGTTCTTCATTGTTCATTCATCAATGATCATCGATCCTTGTTCATTGTTATTTGTTCATTGATCATTAATCCTTGTTCATTATTCATCGTTTATTGTTCATTGATCTTTGATCAATGTTTATCTTTTTTTGTTCGTTGATCATTGATCCTTGTTCATTCTTCAGCATTCATTGTTCATTGATCATTCATTCTTGTTCATTGTTCATCGTTTAATGATTAATTATCATGGATCCTTGTTCATTCTTCATCGTTCATTCTTCAATGATAATTGATGCTTGTTCATTCTTCGTCGTTCATTCTTCCTAGTTCATTCTTCATCGTTCATTGTTCAACAATTATTGATCCTTCTTCATTCTTCATCGTTCATTCTTTGTTAATCATTGATCCTTGTTCATTCTTCATCGTTCATTCTTCAATCATTATTGATCCTTGTTCATTCGTCATCATTCATTCTTCATTGATCATTGATCCGTGTTCTATCTTGATCGTTCATTGTTCAATGATCGTTGATCCTTGTTCATTCTTCATCGTTCATTCATCAATGATCATTGATACTTTTTCATTGTTCATCTATCATTGATCATTAATCCTTGTTCATTGCTCATCGTTTATTGTTTAATTATATTTGATCCTTGTTCATTCTTCCACGTTCATTCTTCTTTGATTATTGATCCTTGTTCATTCTTCATCGTTCATTCTTCAACGTTCATTGATCGTTGATCATTCTTCATCGTTCATTGTTTATTCATCATTGATTCGTGTTCATTCATCATCGTTCATTGCTCAATGATCGTTGGTCCATGTAAATTCTTCATCGTTCATTCTTCATTGGTCATAAATCATTTTTAATTTTTCATCGTACATTCATCAATAATCATTGATCCTGGTTCATTCTTCATCGTCTATTTTACATTGATCATAGATCGTTGTTCATTGTTCATCTTTTATTGTTCATTGACCATTGATGCTTGTTCATTTCCATCGTTCATTCTTCATTTATCTTTCATCCTAGTTCATTCTGGATCATTCATTCTTTGTATATCATTGATTCGTGCTCAATCTTCATCGTTCATTGTTCAATAATCGTTGATCTTTGTTCATTCTTCATTGTTCATGCTTCAATGATCATTGATCCTTGTTCATTCTTCATCGTTTATTCTTCAATGATCATTGATCCTTCTTCATTCTTCATTGTTCAGTCTTTATTAATCATTGATCCTTGTTCATTCTTCATCCTTCATAATTCAATGATCAATGATCCTTGTTCATTCTTTATTATTCATTCTTCATTGATCATTGGTCTGTGTTCATTCTTCATCGTTCCTTGATCAATGATCGTTGATCCTTTTTCATTCTAAATCGTTCATTCTTCATTAATTATTAATTTTGTTTATTCTTCATCGTTCTTTCATCAATGATCGTTAATCCTTGTACATTATTCTTTGTTCATTTATCATTAATCCTTGTTCATTGTTCATCATTTTTTGCTCAATTATCATTGATCCTTATTCAATTATCATTGATCCTTGTTCATTCTTCATCTTTCAATGTTCATTGATCATTGATCATTGATCCTTGTTCATTGTTCATCGTTCAATCTCCATTGATCATTGATCCTTGTACGATCTTCATCGTTCATTCTTCAGTGATCAATGGTCCTTGTTCATTTTTTATTGATCACTGATCCTCGTTCATTCTATATTAATCATTGATATTTTTCATTCTACATCGTGCATTCATCAATGATTATTGATCCTTCTTCATACTTCATCGTTCATTATACACTGATCATTGATCCTTGTTCATTCTTCATTGATCATTGATTCGAATTCATTCTTCTGCGTTCATCTTTCATTTTTCATTGATCGTTGATCCGTGTTCATTGTTCATCGTTCATTGTTCAGTGATCAATGGTCCTTGTTCCTTCTTCTTTGATCATTGATCCTCGTTCATTCTTTATTGATCATTGATACTTTTTCATTCTACATCGTTCATTCTTCAATGATCATTGATCCTTGTTCATTATTCATTGATCATTAATCTTTTTTCATTCTTCATCGTTCATTCATCAATGATCATTGATCCTTTTTATTGTTCTTTTTTCATTGATCATTAATCTATGTTCTTTATTCATCGTTTATTGTTCATTGATCATTGATCATCGTTCATTCTTCATCGTTCATTCTTCAATGATCATTGATCCTTGTTTATTGTTCATCGTTCATTCTTCAATGTTCAAAGATCCTTGTTCATGCTTCATCGTTCACTCTTCAATGAACATTGATCCTTCTTCATTCTTCACAGTTCATTGTTCATTGATAATTAATTCTTGTTTATTGTTCATCGTTTATTGTTTATTGATAATTGATCCTTGTTCATTCTTTATCGTTCTTTCTTCATTGATCATTGATCCTTGTTCATTATTCATCGTTCATTGTTCATTGATCATTGATCCTTGCTCCGTCTTCATCGTTTATTCTTCAATGAACATTGAACCATGTTCATTGTTCACCGTTCATTGTTCATTGATCATTCATTCTTGTTCATTATTCATCGTTAAGTGTTTATTGATCATTGATCCTTGTTCATTCTTCATCGTTCATTTTTCAATGATGATTGATGCTTGTTCATTCTTGATCGTTCATTCTTCTTAGTTCATTCTTCATCGTTGATTCTTCAATAATGATTGATACTTGTTCATTTTTCATCGTTCATTCTTTATTAATCATTGATCCTTGTTCATTGTTCATGGTTCATTCTTCAATGATCATTAATCCTTGTTCATTCGTCATCATTCATTCTTCATTGATCATTGATACGTGTTCTATCTTCAACGTTGATTGTTCAATTATCATTGATCCTTGTTCATTCTTCAGTGTTCATTCTTCATTGATTATTGATTATTGTTCATTGTTCATCGTTCATTTATCATTGATCATTGATACTTGTATATTCTTCATCGTTCATTCTTCAGAGATCAATAGTGCTTGTTCATTCTTCATCGTTCATTCTTTAATGATCATTGATCCTCGTTTATTCTTTATTTATCATTGATCCTTTTTCATTCTTCATCGTTTATTTTTCAATGATCATTGTTCTTCGTTCATTGTTCGTTGAACATTGATCCTTGTTCTTTCTTCATCGTTCATTCTTCATTGATCATTAATCTTTTTTCGTTCTTCATTGTTCATTCATCAATGATCATCGATCCTTGTTCATTGTTATTTGTTCATTGATCATTAATCCTTGTTCATTATTCATCGTTTATTGTTCATTGATCTTTGATCAATGTTTATCTTTTTTTGTTCGTTGATCATTGATCCTTGTTCATTCTTCAGCATTCATTGTTCATTGATCATTCATTCTTGTTCATTGTTCATCGTTTAATGATTAATTATCATGGATCCTTGTTCATTCTTCATCATTCATTCTTCAATGATAATTGATGCTTGTTCATTCTTCGTCGTTCATTCTTCCTAGTTCATTCTTCATCGTTCATTCTTCAACAATTATTGATCCTTCTTCATTCTTCATCGTTCATTCTTTGTTAATCATTGATCCTTGTTCATTCTTCATCGTTCATTCTTCAATCATTATTGATCCTTGTTCGTTCGTCATCATTCATTCTTCATTGATCATTCATCCGTGTTCTATCTTGATCGTTCATTGTTCAATGATCGTTGATCCTTGTTCATTCTTCATCGTTCATTCATCAATGATCATTGATACTTGTTCATTGTTCATCTATCATTGATCATTAATCCTTGTCCATTGATCATCGTTTATTGTTCAATTATATTTGATCCTTGTTCATTCTTCCACGTTCATTCTTCTTTGATTATTGATCCTTGTTCATTCTTCATCGTTCTTTCTTCAACGTTCATTGATCCATGATCATTCTTCATCGTTCATTGTTTATTCATCATTGATTCGTGTTCATTCTTCATCGTTCATTGCTCAATGATCGTTGATCCTTGTAAATTCTTCATCGTTCATTCTTCATTGGTCATTAATCATTTTTCATTCTTCATCGTACATTCATCAATAATCATTGATCCTTGTTCATTCTTCATCATCTATTTTACATTGATCATTGATCGTTGTTCATTGTTCATCTTTTATTGTTCATTGACCATTGATGCTTGTTCATTTTCATCGTTCATTCTTCATTTATATTTCATCCTTGTTCATTCTGGATCATTCATTCTTTGTATATCATTGATTCGTGTTCAATCTTCATCGTTCATTGTTCAATGATCGTTGATCTTTGTTCATTCTTCATCGTTCATGCTTCAATGATCATTGATCCTTGTTCATTTTTTATCGTTCATTCTTCAATGATCATTGATCCTTCTTCATTCTTCATCGTTCAATCTTTATTAATCATTGATCCTTGTTCATTCTTCATCGTTCATAATTCAATGATCGTTGATCCTTTTTCATTCTAAATCGTTCATTCTTCATTAATTATTAATTTGTTCATTCTTCATCGTTCATTCATCAATAATCATTAATCCTTGTACATTATTCTTGGTTCATTTATCATTAATCCTTGTTCGTTGTTCATCGTTTTTTGCTCAATTATCATTGATTTTTATTCAATTATCATTGATCCATGTTCATTTTTCATCTTTCAATTTTCATTGATCATTGATCCTTGTTCATTGTTCATCGTTCATTCTCCATTGATCATTGATCCTTGTACAATCTTCATCGTTCATTCTTCATCGTTCATTCTTCAGTGATCAATGGTCCTTGTTCATTTTTTATTGATCATTGATCCTCGTTCATTCTATATTAATCATTGATATTTTTCATTCTACATCGTTCATTCATGAATGATTATTGATCCTTCTTCATACTTCATCGTTCATTATACAATGATCATTGATCCTTTTTCATTCTTTATTGATCATTGATTCGAATTCATTCTTCAGCGTTCATCTTTCATTTTTCATTGATCATTGTTCCTTGTTCATTGTTCATCGTTCATTGTTCATTGATCATTGATCCTTGTACATTTTTCATCGTTCATTCTTCAGTGATCAATGGTCCTTGTTCCTTCTTCATTGATCATTGATCCTCGTTCATTCTTTATTGATCATTGATACTTTTTCATTCTACATCGTTCATTCTTCAATCATCATTGATCCTTGTTCATTATTCATTGATCATTAATCTTTTTTCATTCCTCATCGTTCATTTATCAATGATCATTGATCCTTTTTATTGTTCTTTTTTTATTGATCATTAATCTATATTCATTATTCATCGTTTATTGTTCATTGATCATTGATCATCGTTCATTCTTCAATGATCATTATTCCTTGTTTATTGTTCATCGTTCATTCATCAATGTTCAATGATCATTGTTCATGCTTCATCGTTCATTCTTCAATGAACATTGATCCTTCTTCATTCTTCAACGTTCATTGTTCATTGATAATTAATTCTTGTTTATTGTTCATCGTTTATTGTTTATTGATCATTGATCCTTGTTCATTCTTTATCGTTCATTCTTCATTGATCATTGATCCTTGTTCATTATTCATCGTTCATTGTTCATTGATCATTGATCCTTGCTCCGTCTTCATCGTTTATTCTTCAATGAACATTGAACCATGTTCATTGTTCACCGTTCATTGTTAATTGATCATTCAATCTTGTTCATTGTTCATCGTTAAGTGTTTATTGATCATTGATCCTTGTTCATTCTTCATCGTTCATTCTTCAATGATGATTGATGCTTGTTCATTCTTCATCGTTCATTCTTCCTAGTTCATTCTTCATCGTTGATTCTTCAATAATGATTGATCCTTGTTCATTTTTCATCGTTCATTCTTTATTAATCATTGATCCTTTTTCATTGTTCATGGTTCATTCTTCAATGATCATTGATCCTTGTTCATTCGTCATCATTCATACTTCAATGATCATTGATCCTTGTTCATTCTTCAATGTTCATTCTTCATTGATTATTGATTATTGTTCATTGTTCATCGTTCATTTATCATTGATCATTGATACTTGTATATTCTTCATCGTTAATTCTTCAGAGATCAATGGTGCTTGTTCATTCTTCATCGTTCACTCTTTAATGATCATTGATCCTCGTTCATTCTTTATTTATCATTGATCCTTTTTCATTCTTCAACGTTTATTTTTCAATGATCATTGTTCTTCGTTCATTGTTTGTTGAACATTGATCCTTGTTCATTCTTCATCGTTCATTCTTCATTGATTATTAATCTTTTTTCGTTCTTCATTGTTCATTAATCAATGATCATCGATCCTTGTTCATTGTTATTTGTTAATTGATCATTAATCCTTGTTCATTATTCATCGTTTATTGTTCATTGATCATTGATCCTTGTTCACTGTTCATCATTTTTTGTTCATTGACCATTGATGGTTGTTCATTCTTCATTTATCATTCACCCTTGTTAAGTCTTGATCATTCATTCTTTGTTGATCATTGATCTGTGTTCATTATTCATCGTTCATTGTTCAATGATCATTGATCCTTGTTCATTCTTCATCGTTTATTCTTCAACGAACATTGATCCGTGTTCATTGTTCACCGTTCATTGTTCATTGATCATTCATTCTTGTACATTGTTCATCGCTAAATGTTTATTCATCATTCATTCTTCATCGTTCATTATTCCTTGTTCATTATTCGTCGTTAAATGATCATTGATCATTGATCCTTGCTCATTCTTCATCTTTCATTCTTTATTGATCATTGATCCTTGTTCATTCTTCATCGTTCATTCTCCAATTATAATGGATCCTCATTCATTCTTTTTCGTTCATTGTTTATTGATCATTGATCCTAGTTCATTCTTCATCGTTCATTATTCAATGATGTTTGATCCTTGTTCATTCTTCATCGTTCATTCATCAATGTTCATTGATCCTTGTTTATTGTTCATCATTTATTGTTCAACTATCATTGATCCTTGTTCATTCTGCATCTTTCATTCTTCATTGATCATTGATCCTTGTTCATTCTTCATCGTTTATTCTTCATTGACCATTGATCCTTGTACATTATTCATCGTTCATTCTTCAGAGATCAACGGTCCTTGTTCATTATTCATCGTTCATTCTTCAATGATCATTGATCCTTGTACATTATTAATTGATCATTCATCCTTGTTCATTTTTCATCATTCATTCATCAATGATTATTGATCCTTCTTCATTCTTCATCGTTAATTCTTGAATGGTCATCGATCCTTGTTCATTCTTCATTGATCATAGATTCGAGTTCATTTTTCATCATTCATTGTTCAATGATCGTTGATCCTTGTACATTCTTCATCGTTCATTCTTCATTGATCAGTAATCTTTTTTCGTTCTTTATCGTTCATTCATCAATGATCATTCATCATTTTTCATTGTAATTTTTGTTCATTTATCATTAATCCTTTTTCATTATTCATCGTTTAATGTTCATTGACCATTGATACTTGTACATACTTCATCGTTCATTCTTCAGTGATCAATGGTCCTTGTTCTTTATTCATCGTTCATTCTTCAATGATCATTAATCCTTGTTCATTATTCATTGATCATTCATCCTTGTTCATTCTTCATCATTCATTCATCAATGATTATTGATCCTTCTACATTCTTCATCGATCATTCTACAATGATCATCGATCCTCGTTCATTCTTCATTGATCGTTGATTCGAGTTCTTTCTTGACCGTTCATTGTTCAATGCTCGTTGATCCTTGTACATTCTTCATCGTCCATTCTTCATTGATCATTAATCTTTTTTCATTCTTCATCGCTCATTCATCAATGATCATTCATCCTTTTTCATTGTTCTTTGTTCATTGATCATTAATCCTTGTTCATGATTCATCGTTTATTGTTCATTGATCATTGATTCTTGTTCATTCTTCATCTTTTATTCTTCATTTATCATTGATCCTTGTTCATTCTTCATCGTTCATTCTTCATTCATCATTGATCCTTCTACATTCTTCATCGTTCATTCTTTAGTGATCAATGATCCATGTTCATTCTTTATCTTTCGTTCCTCAATGATAATGGATCCTCGTTCATTCTTTATCGTTCATTCTTTATTGATCATTGATCCTTGTTCACTCTTCATCATTCATACTTCAATTATCATTGATCCTTGTTCATTGTTCATTGATCATTGATCCTTGTTCATTTTTCATCGTTTGTTCTTCAATGATCATTGATCCTTGTTCATTCTTCATCGTTCATTCCTTATTAATCATTGATCCTTGTTCATTCTTCATCGTTCATTCATCAATGATCATTGATCCTTGTTCATAATTCATCGTTTATTGTTTAATTATCATTGATCCTTGTTCATTCTTAATCTTCCATTCTTCATTGATCATTGATCCTTGTACATTATTAATTGATCATTCATCCTTGTTCATTTTTCATCATTCATTCATCAATGATTATTGATCCTTCTTCATTCTTCATCGTTAATTCTTGAATGGTCATCGATCCTTGTTCATGCTTCATAGATCATAGATTCGAGTTCATTCTTCATCATTCATTGTTCAATGATCGTTGATCCTTGTACATTCTTCATCGTTCATTCTTCATTGATCAGTATTCTTTTTTCGTTCTTTATCGTTCATTCATCAATGATCATTCATCATTTTTCATTGTAATTTTTTTTCATTTATCATTAATCCTTTTTCATTATTCATCGTTTAATGTTCATTGACCATTGATACTTGTACATTCTTCATCGTTCATTCTTCAGTGATCAATGGTCCTTGTTCTTTATTCATCGTTCATTCTTCAATGATCATTAATCCTTGTTCATTATTCATTGATCATTCATCCTTGTTCATTCTTCATCATTCATTCATCAATGATTATTGATCCTTCTACATTCTTCATCGATCATTCTACAATGATCGTCGATCCTCGTTCATTCTTCATTGATCGTTGATTCGAGTTCTTTCTTGACCGTTCATTGTTCAATGCTCGTTGATCCTTGTACATTCTTCATCGTCCATTCTTCATTGATCATTAATCTTTTTTCATTCTTCATCGCTCATTCATCAATGATCATTCATCCTTTTTCATTGTTCTTTGTTCATTGATCATTAATCCTTGTTCATGATTCATCGTTTATTGTTCATTGATCATTGATCCTTGTTCATTCTTCATCTTTTATTCTTCATTTATCATTGATCCTTGTTCATTCTTCATCGTTCATTCTTCATTCATCATTGATCCTTCTACATTCTTCATCGTTCATTCTTTAGTGATCAATGATCCATGTTCATTCTTTATCTTTCGTTCCTCAATGATAATGGATCCTCGTTCATTCTTTATCGTTCATTCTTTATTGATCATTGATCCTTGTTCACTCTTCATCATTCATACTTCAATTATCATTGATCCTTGTTCATTGTTCATTGATCATTGATCCTTGTTCATTTTTCATCGTTTGTTCTTCAATGATCATTGATCCTTGTTCATTCTTCATCGTTCATTCCTTATTAATCATTGATCCTTGTTCATTCTTCATCGTTCATTCATCAATGATCATTGATCCTTGTTCATAATTCATCGTTTATTGTTTAATTATCATTGATCCTTGTTCATTCTTAATCTTCCATTCTTCATTGATCATTGATCCTTGTACATTATTAATTGATCATTCATCCTTGTTCATTTTTCATCATTCATTCATCAATGATTATTGATCCTTCTTCATTCTTCATCGTTAATTCTTGAATGGTCATCGATCCTTGTTCATGCTTCATAGATCATAGATTCGAGTTCATTCTTCATCATTCATTGTTCAATGATCGTTGATCCTTGTACATTCTTCATCGTTCATTCTTCATTGATCAGTATTCTTTTTTCGTTCTTTATCGTTCATTCATCAATGATCATTCATCATTTTTCATTGTAATTTTTTTTCATTTATCATTAATCCTTTTTCATTATTCATCGTTTAATGTTCATTGACCATTGATACTTGTACATTCTTCATCGTTCATTCTTCAGTGATCAATGGTCCTTGTTCTTTATTCATCGTTCATTCTTCAATGATCATTAATCCTTGTTCATTATTCATTGATCATTCATCCTTGTTCATTCTTCATCATTCATTCATCAATGATTATTGATCCTTCTACATTCTTCATCGATCATTCTACAATGATCGTCGATCCTCGTTCATTCTTCATTGATCGTTGATTCGAGTTCTTTCTTGACCGTTCATTGTTCAATGCTCGTTGATCCTTGTACATTCTTCATCGTCCATTCTTCATTGATCATTAATCTTTTTTCATTCTTCATCGCTCATTCATCAATGATCATTCATCCTTTTTCATTGTTCTTTGTTCATTGATCATTAATCCTTGTTCATGATTCATCGTTTATTGTTCATTGATCATTGATCCTTGTTCATTCTTCATCTTTTATTCTTCATTTATCATTGATCCTTGTTCATTCTTCATCGTTCATTCTTCATTCATCATTGATCCTTCTACATTCTTCATCGTTCATTCTTTAGTGATCAATGATCCATGTTCATTCTTTATCTTTCGTTCCTCAATGATAATGGATCCTCGTTCATTCTTTATCGTTCATTCTTTATTGATCATTGATCCTTGTTCACTCTTCATCATTCATACTTCAATTATCATTGATCCTTGTTCATTGTTCATTGATCATTGATCCTTGTTCATTTTTCATCGTTTGTTCTTCAATGATCATTGATCCTTGTTCATTCTTCATCGTTCATTCCTTATTAATCATTGATCCTTGTTCATTCTTCATCGTTCAATCATCAATGATCATTGATCCTTGTTCATAATTCATCGTTTATTGTTTAATTATCATCGATTCTTGTTCATTCTTAATCTTCCATTCTTCATTGATCATTGATCCTTGTACATTATTAATTGATCATTCATCCTTGTTCATTTTTCATCATTCATTCATCAATGATTATTGATCCTTCTTCATTCTTCATCGTTAATTCTTGAATGGTCATCGATCCTTGTTCATTCTTCATAGATCATAGATTCGAGTTCATTCTTCATCATTCATTGTTCAATGATCGTTGATCCTTGTACATTCTTCATCGTTCATTCTTCATTGATCAGTAATCTTTTTTCGTTCTTCATCGTTCATTCATCAATGATCATTCATCATTTTTCATTGTAATTTTTGTTCATTGATCATTAATCCTTATTCATTATTCATCGTTTATTGTTCATTTACCATTGATCCTTGTACATTCTTCATCGTTCATTCTTCAGTGATCAATGGTCCTTGTTCTTTATTCATCGTTCATTCTTCAATGATATTTGATCCTTGTTCATTATTCATTGATCATTCATCCTTGTTCATTCTTCATCATTCATTCATCAATGATAATTGATCCTTGTTCATTCTTCATCGATCATTCTACAATGATCATCGATTCTTGTTCATTCTTCATTGATCGTTGATTCGAGTTCATTCTTCACCGTTCATTGTTCAATGCTCATTTATCCTTGTACATTCTTCATCGTCCATTCTTCATTGATCATTAATCTTTTTTCATTCTTCATCGCTCATTCATCAATGATCATTCATCCTTTTTCATTGTTCTTTGTTCATTGATAATTAATCCTTGTTCATGATTCATCGTTTATTGTTCATTGATCATTGATCCTTGTTCATTCTTCATCTTTTATTCTTCATTGATCATTGATCCTTGTTCATTCCTCATCGTTCATTCTACATTGATCATTGATCCTTCGACATTCTTCATTGTTCATTCTTTAGTGATCAATGATCCTAGTTAATTCTTCATCGTTCATTATTCAATGATCTTTGATCCTTGTTCATTCTTCATCGTTCATTCATCAATGTTCATTGATCCTTGTTCATTGTTCATCATTTATTGTTCAACTATCATTGATCCTTGTTCATTCTGCATCATTCATTCTTCATTGATCATTGATCCTTGTTCATTCTACATCGTTGATTCTTCATTGACCATTGATCCTTGTACATTCTTCATCGTTCATTCTTCAGAGATCAACGGTCCTTGTTCATTATTCATCGTTCATTCTTCAATGATCATTGATCCTTGTACATTATTAATTGATCATTCATCCTTGTTCATTTTTCATCATTCATTCATCAATGATTATTGATCCTTCTTCATTCTTCATCGTTAATTCTTGAATGGTCATCGATCCTTGTTCATTCTTCATTGATCATAGATTCGAGTTCATTCTTCATGATTCATTGTACAATGATCGTTGATCCTTGTACATTCTTCATCGTTCATTCTTCATTGATCAGTAATCTTTTTTCGTTCTTCATCGTTCATTCATCAATGATCATTCATCATTTTTCATTGTAATTTTTGTTCATTTATCATTAATCGTTGTTCATTATTCATCGTTTATTGTTCACTGACCATTGATACTTGTACATTCTTCATCGTTCATTCTTCAGTGATCAATGGTCCACGTTCTTTATTCATCGTTCATTCTTCAATGATCATTGATCCTTGTTCATTATTCATTGATCATTCATCCTTGTTCATTCTTCATCATTCATTCATCAATGATTATTGATCAATCTTCATTCTTCATCGATCATTCTACAATGATCATCGATCCTCGTTCATTCTTCATTGATCGTTGATTCGAGTTCATTCTTCACCGTTCATTGTTCAATGCTAGTTGATCCTTGTACATTCTTCATCGTCCATTCTTCATTGATCATTAATCTTTTTTCATTCTTCATCGCTCATTCGTCAATGATCATTCATCCTTTTTCATTCTTCTTTGTTCATTGATCATTAATCCTTGTTCAGCATTCATCGTTTATTGTTCATTGATCATTGATCCTTGTTCATTCTTCATCTTTTATTCTTCATTTATCATTGATCCTTGTTCATTCTTCATCGTTCATTCTTCATTGATCATTGATCCTTCTACATTCTCGATCGTACATTCTTTAGTGATCAATGATCCATGTTCATTCTTTATCTTTCCTTCCTCAATGATAATGGATCCTCATTCATTCTTTATCGTTCATTCTTTATTGATCATTGATCCTTGTTCACTCTTCATCGTTCATTCTTCAATGATCATTGATCCTTGTTCATTGTTCATTGATCATTGATTCTTGTTCATTTTTCATCGTTTGTTCTTCAATGATCATTGATCCTTGTTCATTCTTCATCGTTCATTCCTTATTAATCTTTGATCCTTGTTCATTCTTCATCGTTCATTCATCAATGATCATTGATCCTTGTTCATTATTCATCGTTTATTGTTTAATTATCATTGATCGTTGTTCATTCTTAATCTTCCATTCTTCATTGATCATTTATCCTTGTTTATTGTTCATCGTTCATCGTTCATTCTTCATTGATCATTGATCCTTTTTAAGTATTCATTGTTCATTCTTCAATGATCATTAATCCTCGTTCTTTCCTTATTGATTATTGATACTTTTTAATTCTTCATCGTTCATTCTTCAATGATCATTGATTCTTGTTCATTAATCATTGATCATTCATCCTTGTTCATTCTTCATCATTCATTCATAAATGATTATTGATCCATGTTCATTCTTAATCGTTCATTGTTTAATGATCGTTGATCCTTATACATGCTTCATCGTTCACTAATCTTTTTTCACTCTTCATCGTTCATTCATCAAAGATAATTCATCCTTTTTCATTATTCTTTGTTCATTGATCATTAATCCTTGTTCATTATTCGTCTTTTATTGTTCAAATATCATTGATCCTTGTTTGTTCTTCATCGTTCATTCTTCATTGATCATTGATCCTTGTTCATTGTTCATCATTCATTCTTCATTGATCATTGATCCTTGTACATTCTTCATCGTTCATTCTTCAGTGATCAATGGTCCTTGTTCATTATTCATCTTTCATTCTTCAAAGATCATTGATTCTCGTTCATTCCTTATTCATCATTGATACTTTTCCATTCTTCATCGTTCATTCTTCAATGATCATTGATCCTTGTTCATTATTCATTGATCATTCATCCTTGTTTATTCTTCATCATTCATTCATCAAGGATTATTCATCCATTTTCATTCTTCGTCGTTCATTATTAAATGATCATGGATTCTTGTTCATTCTTCATTGATAAATGATTTAAGTTCATTCTTCATCGTTCATTGTTCAATGATCGTTGATCCTTGTACATTCTTCTTCGTTCATTAGTCTTTTTTCATTCTTCATTGTTCATTCATCAATGATCATTCATCCTTTTTCATTGTTCTTTGTTCGTTGATCCTTAATCCTTGTTCATTATTCGTCGTTTAATGTTCATTGATCATTGCTCCCTGTTCATTCTTCATCTTTCATTCTTCTTAGATCATTGATCCTTGTTCATAGTTCATCGTTCATTGGTCTTTTATCATTGATCCTTGTTCATTCTTCATATATCGTTCATTCTTCATTGATCATTAATCCTTGTACATTCTTCATCGTTCATTCTTCACTGATCAGTGGTCATTCTTTATTCTTCATCGTTCATTCTTCAATGATAATGGATCCTCGTTCATTCTTTATCGTTCATTCTTTATTGATCATTGATCCTTGTTCATTCTTCATCGTTCATTCTTCATTGATCATTGATCCTTGTTCATTATTCATCGTTCATTCTTCAATGCTAATTGATCCTTGTTCATTCTTCGTCGTTCATTTATCAATGATCATTCATCCTTTTTCATTGTTCTTTGTTCATTGATCATTAATCCTTGCTCATTATTCATCGTTTATTGTTCATCGATCATTAATCCTTGTTCATTCTTCAGCTTTAATTGTGTATTGATCATTGATCCTTGTTCATTCTTTAATGATCATTGATCCTAGTTCATTGTTTATTGATCATTGATCCTTGTTCATTCTTCAGCGTTTATTCTTCAAAGATCATTGATCCTTGTTCATTCTTCATAGTTCATTCCTTATTAATCATTGATCCTTGTTGATTCTTCATCGTTCATTCATCAATGATCATTGATCCTTGTTCATTCTTCAACTTTCATTCTGCATTGATCATTGATCCTTGTTCATTGTTCTTTGTTCTTTGTTCATTCTTCATTGATCATTGATCCTTATACATTCTTCATCGTTCATTCTTCAGTGATCAATGATCCTTGTTCATTATTCATCTTTAATTCTTCAAAGATCATTGATTCTCGTTCATTCCTTATTGAACATTGATACATTTTCATTCTTCATCGTTCATTCTTCAATAATCATTGATCCTTGTTCATTATTCATTGATCATTCATCCTTGTTTATTCTTCATCATTCATTCATCAATGATTATTGATCCATGTTCATTCTTCATCGTTCATTCTTAAATGATCATGGATTCTTGTTCATTCTTCATCGATCAATGATTCAAGCTCATTCTTCATCGTTCATTGTTCAACGATCGTTGATCCCTGAACATTCTTCATCGTTCATTAGTATTTTTTCATTCTTCATCGTTCATTCATCAATGATCATTCATCCTTTTTCCTTGTTGTTTGTTCATTGATCATTAATCCTTGTTCATTATTCGTCGTTTATTGTTCATTGATCATTGATCCTTGTTCATTCTTCATTGATCATTGATCCTTGTTCATTGTTCATCGTTCATTTTTCTTTTTTCATTGATCCTTGTTCATTCTTCATCGTTCATTCTTTAATGATCATTGATCCTAGTTCATTGTTTATTGATCATTGATCCTTGTTCATTCTTCAGCGTTTATTCTTCAAAGATCATTGATCCTTGTTCATTCTTCATAGTTCATTCCTTATTAATCATTGATCCTTGTTGATTCTTCATCGTTCATTCAACAATGATCACTGATCCTTGTTCATTCTTCAACTTTCATTCTGCATTGATCATTGATCCTTGTTCATTGTTCTTTGTTCATTCTTCATTGATCATTGATCCTTATACATTCTTCATCGTTCATTCTTCAGTGATCAATGATCCTTGTTCATTATTCATCTTTAATTCTTCAAAGATCATTGATTCTCGTTCATTCCTTATTGAACATTGATACTGTTTCATTCTTCATCGTTCATTCTTCAATAATCATTGATCCTTGTTCATTATTCATTGATCATTCATCCTTGTTTATTCTTCATCATTCATTCATCAATGATTATTGATCCATGTTCATTCTTCATCGTTCATTCTTAAATGATCATGGATTCTTGTTCATTCTTCATTGATCAATGATTCAAGCTCATTCTTCATCGTTCATTATTCAATGATCGTTGATCCCTGAACATTCTTCATCGTTCATTAGTATTTTTTCATTCTTCATCGTTCATTCATCAATGATCATTCATCCTTTTTCCTTGTTGTTTGTTCATTGATCATTAATCCTTGTTCATTATTCGTCGTTTATTGTTCATTGATCATTGATCCTTGTTCATTCTTCATCATTCATTCTTCATTGATCATTGATCCTTGTTCATTGTTCATCGTTCATTTTTCTTTTTTCATTGATCCTTGTTCATTCTTCATCGTTCATTCTTCATTGATCATTAATCCTTGTACATTCTTCATCGTTCATTCTTCACATATCAGTGGTCCTTCTTCATTCTTCATCGTTCATTCTTCAATGATAATGGATCCTCGTTCATTCGTTATCGTTCATTCTTTATTGATCATTGATCCATGTTCATTCTTCATCATTCATTCTTCAATGATCATTGATTCGTGTTCATTGTTCATCGCTCATTCTTAATTGTTCATTGATCCATGTTCATTCTTCATCGTTCATTGTTCATTGTTAATTAATTCTTATAAATTGTTCATCGTTTATTGTTTATTGATCATTGATCCTTGTTCATTCTTCATCGTTCATTCTTCATTCATCGTTGATCCTTGTTCATTCTTCATCGTTCATTCTTCAATGATAATTGATCCTATTTCATTGTTCATCGTTCATTCTTCAATGTTAATTGATCCTTTTTCATTCTTCATCGTTCATTCTTCAATGAACATTCATCCTTCTTCATTTTTAAACGTTCATTGTTCATTGATAATTAATTCTGGTTCATCGTTTATTCGTTATTGATTATTGATCCTTATAGATTCTTTATCGTACATTCTATATTGATCATTGATGCTTGTTCATTCTTCATCGTTCATTCTTCATTGATTAAAGTCCCTTGTTCATTTTTCATCGTTCACTTATCAGTGATCATTGATCCATGTTCATTGTTCATTGATCATTGATCCTTGTTCATTCTTCATCGTTCATTCTTCCATGATCATTGATCCTTTTTCATTCTTCATCGTTCATTCTTTATTAATCATTTATCCTTGTTCATTCTTCATCGTTCATTCCTTATTAATCATTGATCCTTGTTCATTCTTCATTGTTCATTCATCAATGATCATTGATCCTTGTTCAATATTCATCGTTTATTGTTCAATTATCATTGATCCTTGTACATTCTTAATGTTTCATTCTTCATTGATCAATGGTCCTTCTTCATTATTCATCGTCATTCTTCAATAATCATTGATCCTTGTTCATTATTTATTAATCATTCACCCTTGTTTAGGCTTCATCATTCATTCATCAATGATTATTGATCCATGATTATTCTTCATCGTTCATTCTTCAATGATAGTTGATCCTTGTACATTCTTCATCGTTCATTAATCTTTTTTCATTCTTCATCGTTCATCCATCAATGATCATTCATCCTTTTTCATTATTCTTTGTTCATTGATCATTAATCCTTGTTCATTATTCGTCGTTTATTGTTCATTGATCATTGATCCTTGTTCATTGTTCATCGTTCATCGTTCATCGTTCATTTTTCATTGATCATTGATCCTTGTACATTCTTCATCGTTCATTCTTCAGTGATCAATGGTCCTTGTTAATTATTCATCGTTCATTCTTCAATGATCATTATTCCTCGTTCATTCCTTATTTATTATTGATACTTTTTCATTCTTCATCGTTCATTCTTCAATGATCATTGATCCTTGTTCATTAATCATTGATCATTCATCCTTGTTCATTCTTCATTATTCATTCATAAATGATTATTGATCCATGTTCATTCTTCATTTTTCATTGTTCAATGATCGTTGATCCTTATACATTCTTCATCGTTCATTAATCTTTTTTCATTCTTCATCGTTCATTCATCAAAGATGACTCATCCTTTTTCATTATTCTTTGTTCATTGATCATTAATCCTTGTTCATTATTCGTCGTTTATTGTTCAAATATCATTGATCCTTCTTTGTTCTTCATCGTTCATTCTTCATTGATCATTGATCCTTGTTCATTGTTCATCGTTCATTCTTCATTGATCATTGATCCTTGTACATTCTTCATCGTTCATTCTTCAGTGATCAATGGTCCTTGTTCATTATTTATCTTTAATTATTCAAAGATCATTGATTCCCGTTCATTCCTTATTGATCATTGATACTTTTTCATTCTTCATCGTTCATTCTTCAATGATCATTGATCCTTGTTCATTATTCATTGATCATTCATCCTTGTTTATTTTGCATCATTCATTCATCAATGATAATTGATGCATGTTCATTCTTCATCGTTCATTATTAAATGATCATGGATTCTTGTTCATTATTCATTGATCAATGATTCAAGCTCATTCTTCATCGTTCATTGTTCAATGATCGTTGGTCCTTGTACATTCTTCATCGTTCATTAGTCTTTTTTCATTCTTCAGCGTTCATTCATCAATGATCATTCATCCTTTTTCATTGTTGTTTGTTCATTGATCATTAATCCTTGTTCTTTATTTGTCGTTTATTGTTCATTGATCATTGATTCTTTTTCATTCTTCATCTTTCATTCTTCACTAATTAGTGGTCGTTCTTCATTCTTCATCGTTCATTCTTCAATGATAATGGATCCTCGTTGATTCTTTATCGTTCATTCTTTATCGTTCATTCTTTATTGATCATTGATCCATGTTCATTCTTCATCGTTCATTCTTCAATGATCATTGATTCTTGTTCATTGTTCATCGCTCATTCTTCTCGTTGATTGATCCTTCTTCATTGTTCATTTATCATTGATCCTCATTCATTCTTCATCGTTCATTCTTCAATGATCATTGATCCTTGTTCATTGTTCTTTGTTCATTGATCATATATCCTTTTTCATTGTTCATCGTTTATTGTTCAATTATCATTGATCCTTGTTCATTCTTTATTGATTATTGATTTCGTGTTGTGTTTGCCACGAACAAGAGCCAGTAATGATACTCTTTGGGTTATCGTGGAAGACTTACTAAGTCGACAAGGTTTATTCCAATAAATTGTAAGTGGGATATGGAACAACTTGCTCGTGCGTATATTAAGTACGTGATTTGTTATCATGGGATACCTCGTACTATTGTTTTCGATCGGGATACTACGTATTGTCCCATTTCTAAAAATCACTACAACAGGCATTCGGGACCACTCTTTTCATAATACTTCTTTTCATCTAATTAGCGATGGTCAGACGGAACGTGTCAATCTGATACTGGAGGACATGTTGAGAGCTATCGCCATGGAATGGCAAGGTTCATGGGATGAAGATTTGGATCTGGTAGTTCTCTTATAATAACAGTTATCATGCTACAATTCAAATGGCTCCATTTGAAGCACTTTATGGTCGTACGTGTCGTAATCCTGTGTGTTGGGATGATTTTACTAAATTTGCTACCTTAGGACTTGAAATGCTTGTTCAAATGATTGAGCAAGTAAAGTTAATTTGAGATAAAATGAAGGCAGCACCAGTTAGACAAAAGTCATACACCGATCTCCGACGTCGACCTAATGAATTTGAAGTAGGTGACAACGTTCGACTTCGTGTGTCTCCAATGAAAAGGAGTTGTTTATTTGGTGCTCGTGGAAAGTTAAGCCCACGTTTCATAGGTCCTTATAACCTTCTCGAGAAAGTAGGGAAGTTAGCCTATCGGTTAGCATTGCCTAATGCTCTGGGTAAAGTGCACGACGTTTTTTACATTTCTCAATTGAAGCGTTATGTCGCAACCTCTTCTCATGTATTAGATCCAGGACCATTAACTTGATGAGAGTTTATCCTATGAGGAACAACTTTTTCAGATATTGGATAGTACTCGTCGAAAGGATGTCAGTATGGTTAAGGTGTTATGGTCCAATCATCGCTCACAAGAGGCAACTTGGGAAACGGAAGCCTCCATGCTAGAGAAGTACCCTCACCTTTTCTCTCAAGTTAGTAAGTTAAGGAGGGCGTAACTTCTTTAGGGGGGTAGAAGGCGATAGAAATTTCACGCATTCTCATACTTTTGGTTATTTTTGTGTGTGTGGTTATTGATTATGAAATTGATTGTGTACTGATGTTGTTGGAATGTGTGATCATGTTTGTTGGTTTTACTTTTCCCTTGTTGTTATGTGTTTTGGTTTCATGGTTGAAACCCTTTTAAGGGTGGTAGTCTGTAACACCCTGACATTTTCCGATAGAATTTTATCAGAAAATAATTTATTTAAGTAAAAAGGTTACACCTTTTTCATGGAAATGGGCTAACATATGCAATTTCAACCCAATTTCAATTCAACAATTAGCCCAACCTAACTAAATTTATGATTTAATTGTTTTTAAAAAAGTTCACATAAAAAAAAGGTGTGAAGAGCCGGCCATGGAGAAGGTTTTTGGGGGTTTGGTAACTCCACTTTGGAGGAACTTGAATGATTTCAATTTTATTACTAATAATAGTCATTTTCTAAATTTATGCATTTTTTCTATCAAAACAAAAAGAAAAAATTCTATATGGTAGCACCGTATTTTGTTGAAATGCAAGTAGTAGTATTTTTTAAAGTTTTTTTTTACATGGTAGCATTGAAGAATTGTATTTAAGTTTTCGGTAGCCATAATCATAAAAAAGGTTTCTATTTTTGTTGACTCAATAATCTTCTTCTTCTTTGATGGATCCTCATCATCCTCCCTTGCTTTTGCTGTAAAACCAATTCCATATTTTAATTTCTTTGATTCCAATTCCAAACCCTAAATTTCTATCTCTTTCCCAACACCCTTTCATCCTTACCTTCCCAACCTTTCTCTCTTTCTTTTCAAATCACAAAAATCAACACTCAAATAGAAGAACCACAAAGAAAGGTGAGCACAATTAGAAAAATTCTTGCAATTATCATTCTATTTTCTTAATCAAATCATTTCTTACCCAAATTTTTGCAATTTAATTTATGTGTTTTTCATTCTTTGATTTCTAATCCAAATTTAGCAACTTTTCTTTATGGGTTTGTCAATTTGATCAAGTACATACCTCAATTCTCCTGATTTTGTTTGGTGGGTTTCTTTTTTTTTTTTTTTTGTTTATCAAAATTGGAAAATTGAATCCATCTGCAAGAATACTCGCGATTTTTCAGGTGTTATTTCTTGAATAATTAGGAACCTTGTCACCTGAGTAGAACCATGACAATTATAGATTAATGGGCCAAGCAAGTACAAGGCTTTCATGGTTCTACTCAAGGTTCATAATTATTTCAATAAGAGAAAGGCATAAATGAATATCATTCATAGAAATAAGAATATTTCAATAAGTGAAAGGCATAAATGAAAGAATAAAATGTAGTTCACAAATTGCAATAATTTTCTATGCTCTAAATTTAGTTTTCAAGCAAATCAAATTTTCAATTAATGCTTTTGTATTCAGGTACTCTAAAATCCACTCAAGAAAATGAGATTTGAAAGGTGAATAAATGGACTTAGGATCGGATTTTTAATTGTATGTGTATCCCTAACCAACTGGAGTCAAAGTTAATATACATTTTTAACTGTAATTAATTATATATTAAGCTACCTTTATCCCCAGCTTTTCCAGAAACAACTGAAGAGTATTCCTACGGTAAGAGATTCCTTCTGTTTTTTTAAGCAATGGTGACAAGAGTGAGGAAGAACAACAGTTAAGTAGTAAGGAAGAAGAAGAATATTGAGTCTACCAAAATACAAACTTGTTTTATGATTATGGTTACGGAAAATACATAAAAAAAATAACAAAAAAACTCTCCCTTCTTTTTCTCACTAGTGGAAAAAACCTCGTTTGCTGCGGTTTTTTGGCCATTTTTTGCTGCGATTTTGGCCCCCAGCAATAGTGATAGCAGCAAATGTCCTACCTTAAATGCTGCGGTTAAATACCGCAGCAAAAAAGGACATTATTTGCTGCGATCAAAACATAACCGCAGCAAATAAGAAGGGGTATTTGTTGCGGTTAGAGGCAAAACCGCAGCAAATAAGAAGGGGTTTTGCCTCTGATCGCAGCAAATACTTCTTTTTTTTTTCTTTTTTGTTTTATCCTTATAATAATTCAATAATAATACAATGTAATAACAGTGATTAATCTAATGATAATCACAGATAATCAACAATAATCTCTTTGTAATAATAAACTATCGCTCGTATATATAATATAATATTATGTACGTAAATATATATATATATATATATATATATATATATATATATATATATATATATATATATATATATATATATATATATATATATATAATATACATTAAAGTCCTAAAAAATAATATGTACTAATTACAATTTATCAAGGACACAAATTGGCAAGATACACGGCAATCTTGTCTTTTAATTCCCGCATCTCTCCACTTCTCAAATGGCGTGTTTCCCTCGGAATGTCGTTTAAAACAAATAATATAATATAAAAATAAAAGATTAATATATAAACATTAGATTTTACCAATAATTATTTAAGAACGTAACAAATACTTACGGCATCTATATTTTCGACTCCAAACTCCTTCACGGATTTTATAATATCGTCCATGTACTTCAGCGCGTAGCAGCCGCATTCAACGGCAGAAGAAGGTTGTTGAAAGCACTCAGAGAAAATAGATGTTAGTGTCAAATACGGTTAAAAACGCATAAAATTGCAACTTAACACGTAATTTCTAGCATATGACTACGATTTTCAATTCTAACCACTTCAACACAATAATATATACCAAATAGTGTTGTGTGCCAAGTTTCGTGCAAAACAAACCAAGTTTCAGCTACTTTACGCGCGAAAGTGCCAAAAACGGTTAAAAACGCATAAAATCGCAACTTAAGACGTAATTTCTAGCATATGACTATGATTTTCAATTCTAACCACTTCAACACAATAATATATACCAAATAGTGTTGTGTGCCAATTTTCGTGCATAACAAACCAAGTTTGTGCTACTTTACGCGCGAAATTGACAAAAACGCTTAAAAACGCATAAAATCGCAACTTAACACGTAATTTCTATCATAAGACTATGATTTTCATTTCTAACCACTTCAACACAATAATATATACCAAATAGTGTTGTGTGCCATGTTTCGTGCATAACAAACCAAGTTTGAGCTTCTTTACGAGCGAAATTGACAAAAACGCTCAAAAACGCATAAAATCGCAACTTAACACGTAATTTCTAGCATATGATTATGATTTTCAATTCTATCCAGTTCAACACAATAATATATACCAAAGAGTGTTGTGTGCCAAGTTTCGTGCAAATCTGATACAAATGTGGTTGTATGAAATGAAGATACCAAAAGTGCCCTGCATACAGATCCTCACGACACAGCAGCAAACTAGTGACCAGACCACCTTGCACAACACGTGGAGACCAAACCTATGCATCCAGGACCTAGGCTAAAGTGGAAATGGAATCTTGGTACTTGGATCTAGCTATCAAGGTCCTAAAACCATTCTAACAGTCCCCGTGGACTCCTAGCAGCTGAGCTGAAGGAGGGTTGCTCGACAGTTTGCTAGATCAGAATTCTATTAGTGTTTGTGGTTGTTTAGTGTTCTTTTCATGATCATTTGTAGTTTTCGTCTGTTTCATTAATAAAAGCTTCCTCACAACATTAATCCTTGCATAACCAAGGCCTTAATCAGCCTTGGTTTCGCATGAAAACCAAGTTTGAGCTACTTTATGCGCAAAAGTGTTAAAAACGGTTAAAAACGCATAAAATCGCAACTTAACACGTAATTTCTAGCATATGACTACGATTTTCAATTCTAACTACTTCAATACAATAATATATACCAAATAGTGTTGTGTGCCAAGTTTCGTGCAAAACAAACCAAGTTCGAGCTACTTTACGCGCGAAAGTGCCAAAAACGGTTAAAAGCGCATAAAATCGCAGTTTAACACGTAATTTCTAGCATATGACTATGATGTTCAATTCTAACCACTTCAACACTTTAATATATACCAAATAGTATTGTGTGCCATGTTTCGTGCATGACAAAGCAAGTTTGAGCTACTATACGCGCGAAATTGACAAAAACGCTTAAAAACGCATTAAATCGCAACTTAACACGTAATTTCTAGCATATGACAATGATTTTCAATTCTATCCACTTCAATACAATAATATATACCAAAGAGCGTTGTGTGCCAAGTTTCGTGCAAATCTGATACAAATGTGGTTGTATAAAATGAAGATACCAAAAGAGCCCACACAAGGCTGCATACAGACCTCACGACACAGTAGCAAACTAGTGACAAGACCACCTTGCACGACACGTGGAGACTAAACCTATGCATCCAGGACCTAGGTTAAAGTGGAAATGGAATCTCGGTACTTGGATCTAGCTATCAAGGTCCTTAAACCATTCTAACCATCCCCGTGGACTCCTAGAAGCTGAGCTGAAGGAGGGCTGCTTGACAGTTTGCTAGATCAGAATTTTCTAAGTGTTTGTGGTTGTTTCGTGTTCTTTTCATGATCATTTGTAGTTTTTGTCTGTGTCATTAACCAAAGCTTCCGCACAAAATTAATCCTTGCATAACCAAGGCCTTAATCAGCCTTGGTTTCGCATCAAAACCAAGTTTGAGCAACTTTATGCGCAAAAGTGTTAAAAATGGTTTAAAATGCATAAAATCGCAACTTAACACGTAATTTCTAGCATATGACTAAAATTTTCAATTCTAACAACTTCAACGCAATAATATATACCAAATAGTGTTGTGTGCCAAGTTTCGTGAAAAAGAAACCAAGTTTGAGCTACTTTACGCTCCAAAGTGCCAAAAACGGTTAAAAACGCATAAAATCGAATTTGTGTACCTTTATTGCTATCCATTTTGGAAATGTGGCTCTGGATGTAGATCCCATTTGTCCACGCACTTTTTTCATTGTGCTGAAACGCATGGGAAAACTAATACTATTTATATATCTATATAACAATTAATTAAATCAAATTGGTAAAATAATTAATATTACGTAGGCATTCAACAACGCTTTGAATTTTGTGTTGTGATGCGGGCTTTGAGGTTTTTGTAATGATTCGAAGACGTGCACAGTGTCCATTAAAGGACATATGACCAAAAGTATCCAATGCAAACTACAAACGCAAATTTAAAATCAACAAATTAGAGATTAGGTGACTTTAAAAATCAAAAGATAAGTTCAACCTCCCCGTTGAACAACTTCTTCTTCTTACGATATTGGTGGTCTCGTGGGAGGAACTTTTGATGGTGCATGAATACGTGTTTGCACTTACGAATCCACGTGGATTCCTTGTCATCGATACATATTGGGCATGCTTTCTTCCCTTTGTTCTTTTACCCCGATAAGTTTCCATATGCCGGAAAATCATTAACGGTGCATAAAAGCATTGCACGCAAGGTGAACTCCTCATTAGCATATGCATCAAACACTGAAACTCCTTCATCCCACATCTTTCTCAAATCCTCAACGAAAGGTGCAAGATACACATCTATGTCATTGCCAGGTTGTTTAGGACCCGAGATAAGAAGCGAAAGCATTATGTACTTACGCTTCATACACAACCAAGGTGGCAAATTATAGATCACAAAAAGTACCGGCCAAGTACTATGTTGAGAACTAAGATTGCCGAATAGGTTCATTTCATCCGTACACAGTCCGAGCCTTAAATTACGAACCTCATCCCCAAAATTCTTATGCAACCTATCAATACTCTTCCACTCCGGAGAATCAGATGGATGTGTGAGCAAGTGACCTTTCTTCACCCTATCTGCATGCTACCTGAAATTTAACGTATCTTTCTTTATAGAAAACAAGCGCTTGAATCTAGGTATTATTGGAAGAAACCACAATACCTTAGCCGGGGGCCCTTTAGCATCCCAAGCCCCTTTACGCTTGTAGCGCGATAACCCACACTTAGGACACTCTTCTAAGTTCTCGTTTTCATTCCGATACAACACACAATCATTCGGACACGCATGAATCTTCAGGTACTCTAATCCAAAAGGACACATGAGCTTTTTGGCAAAATATGTCGACTTTGGAAGTTCATTTCCCTCCGGAAGCATCTCAGCTAACGCTTCTAATAACATTGTGAAACTAGCGTCACTCCAATTGAACTTTGATTTAATGTTGAAAATTGTCAACACTGTTGTTAGTTTGGTGAACTTTGTACATCTAGGGTAACAAAGGCTTTTCAGAAGCCTCTGTCAACAAGTCAAAAACACGAGGACGTTTTCCCTACTCATCCTCGACTCCCTCCATCATCTCATCAACACGATCCACATCCTCATCGACATTCTCTTCATCTGTCTCATACCCATCAACATTATCTACTACATCCTCATTGACATCGGCCACATTATTGACGTCCTCAACAACACGTTTCTCTTTGTAAACTCCCTCCTCACCATGCCAAACCCAAACATGATATTGAGGCCTAAACCCACGTCGAAGTATGTGCTCCCTAAGGATATCAAAACTATCTACCTTTGATACATTGCCACAACTGACACATGGGCAATAAAAACCAACTCCCCCCGTGCTAACTTGATGTTCAACCGCAATACTACAAAATTTTAATACGCCATCAATAAATTCCGACGATATAATGCTTCCATACATCCAAGAACGATCTTTTGTCATCCTAATTAGTGTTATTAATTGATTCAAAACAAAATTAATACACAACTTTTAACATATATACTTAACAAACTCTAACTAACCACAAAATTAAGTAATAATCATTCATTTAACACTAAATAACCCAAATAATAACACAATGTTTTTTAAACTGTCCAAATGATGTTTATTGTAATAACCATAATTAATATTTATAAATATTAACAACATATAAAAACAATAAAAATAAAATAACATTCATAAACTTAGACAACTAATTAACATTCATTTCAACAACTCATTCATTTAACCATAAACAACCCTAATTAAACCTAATTTACAAACTAGAAAAAAATTACGATAAATTTAAAATTTAAAAACCACACACATTCATAAATAAAATGAAGAAATTACTTAAAAATATATCAAAATATGATATATATGATAAATTTAAAACATAAAAACAACAACATACACATTCATAAAGGTATGACAAATTTAAACCTAATTTACAAACCACACACAAACCACATTCACAAATAATTACTAAATATGCAAATAATTAATTAACAAACCACATTTTTAACTAAATTACTAAATTTGTGAGTTTTGAAGATGAATTTTTGTCTTTTATTTTTGTGATATTAATTGATTTTTATGGGTTAATGACGATAAAAAAAACTAGAACAAAGAGGTGATTTTTAAGGCATCATGTATGTTATTATTATCATTATGCCCCGTACATCCCATTCACATTAAGTATGATTAGAGAATCATGATGATGATGAACAAGAACACAATAGAAGAATAGTAGGGGTTTATGAAAATTCAAAGTTTGATGATGAACAAGAACAGCAACAAGGATTTACCTTCAGAAACCGTTTGTGAAGATGAACAGCAACAAGAATGATGAACAACAGCAAATGACCGTTTGTGAAAATGAAGATGAACACAAGAAACGAACACAAATCTTGATACTTAATCTTATACTTTTGTGAAGATGAAGAAGAGGAACAAAGCAAATGAAGATGAAGATGAAGAGTTTTTTCAATGAGGAACAAAGGAAAGTACTGTATAATACGTATTTGAGAAGGGATTTGTGAATAAAGAAACTGGCGGGTTTTTAAAAAAATTTTGTCCAACGGTCATTTGTTGCGGTTCAAAACAAAACCGGTGCAATTAGAAATTTTGTGAAGGGTTATTTCCTGCGGTTCAAGCAAAATCGGAGCAATTAACATTTTCATGAAGAGTTATTTGCTGCGGTTCAATCAAAACTGGAGCAATTAACATATTTTTTAAGAGTTATTTGCTGCGGTTGAGGAAAAACCGGAGCAATTAATGTAGTGTGAAGGGTTATTTGCTGCGGTCAACTGGAAAACCGCAGCAATTAGAATTTTTTTTTTTCTGATCCATTTTCCTATTATTTGTTGCCAAAACACAAAAGCCGCAGGAAATGATGAGCAGCAAATACATTTTTTTCCACTAGTGTCTCCCTCCTCACAGCTAAAACTCCTACATTTTAGGTTTTCTCCCATCTTTTTCTAATTCAATTGTAAATATACTCTCTAAATTATGTCTTTTTTATTAAAAAAAGGCATAAATTTTATGTTTAAATTATCAAATAATAACTTTATTAAACCTGAAATTTTTATTTATTATATTATATTGTGTGTTATATTTTATAATGTTTGTATGTTGTAGAAATTTCTAATGAGTTTTAGATTATAGAAGTTATAAGCATGTTTATACGATTAGTTTTTGTAGGAATGATTAAAAATTAAATGGAGTGTATATTATAATTTAAGATAACATGTTGTTTATCCAATTTTTATGTCAAGAAAGGAGAAATTTATGGGTGTACAATATGTGCTAAGTTTGAAGATTGTGTTGATGAAAGTGGCTAGATTTTAAATTTATTGTGAGGTTAAAATGATAAAGATGAAATAATTAAAAACAAATAATTTAAAGGTTTATGAATGTGATGATTATAGAATTTGAATAGGGTGATAAAATATTAATATTTCAAGATTTCTTACCAATTTGACATAATTTCGTAGGGTTTGAAAATTTGTCCAAAAAAATGAGTTTTTGGACTTTTTTTGACCTTAAATTAGGTTAAAAATAACCAGGGTATTTTAAATGTTATGAAAATTGCCGTTATTTTTGATATCTTCTGAATGCAACGGTGAAGTCAAAATTTTAGTTTGAGAGTCCTAACCTACTATGCTGGACAAATTCTTATATTTGAACTTTTGTTTGATAATGTGATGATGTGAAGTGTATTGGATGAGTAAGCGATTAATATAGAATGTCTTGGAATTATGTGTATGTATTGATTGTGGTTTAAGATAGCACGATGTATACTTATCCAACTATATACAATTAAATTATGTAGGATCCTGATTCGTGAGTTGAAGTTGATAAGTACGTTTAGAGTTACTTTTGTCTTCTAAAGGTACGTACACGCAGTAAAATATTGTATAATCTTGATTGTTGATTGAGGAAAAATAGATGTAGTATAAAAATGATAGTATGTTTTCTTTAATTAAGTAGTATGATTTTAATAATTTATTATGTAGAGTTAGTATGACCTCACTAACATAAAAATGCATGTAGTATGACGTCAATTGGTGGATTTATTTTACTCGCGGTATATGGAGGCATTATGAGCCACCGCGGGAATATGCATACTTAACCATAGGCACCGAAGTATGGCGTGTTGCCTATGGTAGAGACTTGCTTAGGGGTTAGCTCCCCCTAATGTATTTTCTCGCACTTGGAGTTTTGGGTTGATATCGCAGTATGGCGGGTTTGTTCTGGTAGTATGGTTGGGTAGTTACAGCAGTTGGCTGACTATTTTGATCATAAGAGAATTATTTATGTGAAATGCTTTTTCTTTAACATTATCATTTACTTTGTATAATATTTTACTGATGTGTATCTTTGATCTTAACGATCCTGCGATGATGTTCTTCCTTTTGTAGTTAACAAGTAGCAGATAGTTAAGTTGCAGGTTGAGGAGTGAGGTTTCACTTGTGAAGAATAAATTTGCTTAAGTATGGAAGAACCAAACTTTAGACTTTTTTTCGTTTACTCGGACAATTACGTATTAATTAAGAGTAACTTACGCTCTCGAGTTGTCGCCTCATACTAGTTTACTTTAATTTCCGTTGCTAGACCTAAACTTTAAATAAAACCGTTATAACTCTAGTAGGACTCGATCTACAAATGTATCTTTTGAATATATCTTTGTTAGTGTTCCGATATAACATCCATGACTACCTCGGTTTCTTTTTTTATTTAGAAAATATAATTCTTTTGTCGAACTGAGTTTTTACTGGATGTTACACAAAGATATACCCATTCTCAAAATGAAGACATCCCATAATTATATTAGTTTTTGGGAATGCTTTGATATTTGTGTCTCATCTTTGATTACAGTGCCTAAGCCTCGAACCCGTTCTACTTGATCTCGAAACCTCTAAAAATACCTGAAATGACCTTAGAACACCTTAGAGACAAGAACAAGGTAAGATCGAGCGGAATATGTATAAAACCAATATAAAATAGTGAGACTCAATACTATATTGGGGACATAAATGTGTTCTAAAACGAGCAAATCAACTTCCCTAAGCCAAACCTTTGCTAGTCTCTAGCAAATGAACTAGCGGGGCAATATGAAAGCACAGGGCAAGAACAAAGCTAAACTACAAAAAAAATAAAACCTAAGACTCACTTTCATAGGAATCACGGTGGCACTTAGCACATACGACAAGCCCTTTAAACCCCTAGGTCTCCTATAGAGGATGACTAGGGTCTCGTGAGGGTTTTCAGAAGGAGAACCACAAATCCAATACCATGCAAGGTGAGCGGAAAAACAAAACAATGCAAGTTATGTATGCACAATACTCTTCCCTAGCCATAGGTGTGCAAGTACAAAATGGGCTCATGAGAGCGCAATACTAACAAGAACAACCAGTTCCACGGACTCGGGATCACTAGGTAAGCTACAGCACAGGATATGCCACCCACTACCTAGAGAGGTCACAAGTCTACGCTCCCTAGGTTATTTCTCAAATGATGTGACAAATATGCAATAACGTATATGTGTTTGTTTACGGTTTGTGTTTCGCTCATAATAATCTGACTAATGATGAGTCGGGAATCAAAAACCAAATAGGGGAAAATCTTGGGGAATGTGTCATATCTACACTCCTACACTAGACATACTCATCAAACCAAGTCGAACGGGTTTGTAAAGCATTGTAACGTAGGCTTGGGCCAAGGTGGGATACGATTGGGAATCTGGCGCTACAGTAGAGGATAGCATGTGACCCAAAAAATCAGATACCGCAAACACCTAATAACAATCAAATAAACATCATATCCCATAATGATATTAACCCAAAAACCTCAATTAAAACACTATCAAAAATTTTGCATTTCATCAAAATTTTTCTATCATGTGTTTTTCAAGCTCAAGTCCCAAACGAAAGTATAGATTTCCTCACTCACATAAATATATATGTAGGTCTCTTTGGAGATTAAGAGGGAGGTCTCCTCACTTAATGAATGTGTGTGTGTATAAACATATATATATATATATATATATATATATATATATATATATATATATATATATATATATATATATATATATATATATTTATGAGATATATATATATATATATATATATATATATATATATATATATATATATATATATATATGTATATATATATATATATATGTATATATATATATATATATATATATATATGTATAGATATATATATATATATATATATATATATATTTATATGTATATATATATATATATATATATATATACACACATATAAATATAAATATATATATATATATATATATATATATATATATATATATATATATATATATATATATATATATATATATATATATATATATATATACATATATATATATATATATATATATATATATATATATATATATATATATATATATATATACATATATATATATATATATATATATATATATATATATATATATATATATATATATATATATATATATATCTATATATATATATATATATATATATATATATATATATATATATATATATATATATATATATATATATATATATATATTTATATGTATGTATATATATATATATATAATATATATATATATATATATACACTAGTGGAAAAAAACGTATTTGCTGCTCATCATTTGCTGCGGTTTTTTTGTATTCGCAGCAATAAAGAGGAAAATTAATAAGAAAAAAAAAAAACTATAAGTGCTGCGGTTAACCATAAAACCGCAGCAAATAGCCTTCAAAACTCGTTAATTGCTGCGGTTAAGGCCGAACCGCAGCAAATAGCCCTTTGGAATTTTGTTAATTGCTCCGGTTATTCATGAACCGCAGCAAATATCCTTCAAAATTAACAAAATTGCTCCGGTTTCTTTTTAACCGCAGCAAATAATCTTTGGTTTATTAAGAAAACCCGCCATAAACCCTCACAAAACCCTTTTACGTACTCTTAAAAACGATTAAACTACTGCTGCTTTGTTCTTTCAAACGAACGAATACCCATTCTTTGTTCTCTCAAAACCCATACGTTAGCTACTGTACTGCTGCTTTGTTCTCGCAATCAAACTACTTCTGCTGCTTTGTTCATCTTCATTTTCATTCACAAACCCAGAGCAAACGTTTGCTTCTTGTTCTACTGTGTGCGCATTCTTCAAAACCGTTGTTTGAAACCAAAGGCATTTGCTTGTTCATCTTCAAAACTCACAAATTAAGATATTATTTCTCTTTTTAATTTCAATAAGCGTTGAAAAAAATATAAATGGGCATGAGAAATGAAAAGGTTGGTGTTGGTTTTTTAACGTTTATTCACATATGCCCTTGATTATTTGTTGTTAATGATATTTCGACCGATTAAATATTGTAATTTACTTGTGAGGGTTGTTCTACTTCCAAGATGAGAACTGGTGGGGGACTGTTTGACGATGTTTCTGATGATTCGTGAAAAAAAAGATAAGCATATGTAGCTGTGTGATTTTTGCACTACTTGAAATGCTTGGCTTTAGTGGATAGGTTTCAGTTTGTGCTGATTCCTTTGGTCTTGATTTGGAGTTTCATCCAACTTTGAACTTTGGGTACGAGAGGATGGAATTTAAGTTCTCATGTTTCTCATCGAATACCTGATCTCGTACTGTTGGGATTAAACTTTTATAAACCTATTTTCATTAGCATTACTCCCTTTACTCAGGTTTGATGACTGGATTCATTGTCTTGCATTAGCATTGCTTTGTTCTTGTTGCTGGTCGCATTTAATGTCAAAACCCTTCTGTTCTTGTTGCTTTGTTCTAATATAGATCATGATCAAAACAAAGAATGAAAATATCATTTAGAGATAGGTATGGTCTGTATGATATGTATGATATGGGCTAAATGATCTGTATGATATGGTCATCTTATTTTAGAGATAGGATTGCATATAAAATATCATTTATCCAATCTCGATGAAAAAAATATATATATATACATATATATATATATATATATATATATATATATATATATATATATATATATATATATACATATATATAAATATATACATATATATATATATATATATATATATATATATATATATATATATATATATATATACATATATATATATAAATATATATATATATATATATATATATATATATATATATATATATATATATATATATATATATATATATATGGCATGTATTGTGAATTACGTTTAGATGATAGATACTACTTACTAGATAGACTATGGCATGTATTGTGAATTGGTTATAGTTGTGTTAGAGAACTACCCACTTGTGATCATCGTAGAATTAAAAGGGTCGAGGGAATGAACGATATATTAATAGTGCAACTTGAACTTTGTTAATGATAAGTAGACTATGAAATGTATTGTGATTTGTTTAAGGTTAAGTTAGTGAGCTTCTCACCATCTTGATTTTCACTTGGAAAAGTTAGAGTCAATATGTTTTTAGGAATGTGGTTTGTTGTTTATTATTTATATTGTGGTTTGTGGTTTGTTAATTAATTATTAGCATATTTAGTAAATATGTTTATTATAAATAAGTATATATGTTTAAAAGTTGTGTATTAATTTTGTTTTGAATCAATTAATCACACTAATTAGGATGACAAACGATCGTTCTTGGATGTATGGAAGCATTGAATCGTCGGAATTTATTGATGGCGTATTAGAATTTTGTAGTATTGCGGTTGAACATCAAGTTAGGACGGGGGGAGTTGGTTTTTATTGCCCATGTGTCAGTTGTGGCAATGTATCAAAGGTAGATAGTGTTGATATCCTTAGGGAGCACATACTTCGACGTGGGTTTAGGCCTCAATATCATGTTTGGGTTTGGCATGGTGAGGAGGGAGTTTACAAAGAGAAAAGTGTTGTTGAGGACGTCAATAATGTGGCCGATGTCAATGAGGATGTAGTAGATCATGTTGATGGGTATGAGACAGATGAAGAGAATGTCGATGAGGATGTGGATCGTGTTGATGAGATGATGGAGGGAGTCGAGGATGAGTTAGGAAAACGTCCTCGTGTTTTTGACTTGTTGACAGAGGCTTCTCAAAAGCCTTTGTACCCTGGATGTACAAAGTTCACCAAACTAACAGCAGTGTTGACAATTTTCAACATTAAGTCAAAGTTCAATTGGAGTGACGCTAGTTTCACAATGTTATTAGAAGCGTTAGGTGAGTTGCTTCCTGAGGGAAATGAACTTCCAAAGTCGACATATTATGCCAAAAAGCTCATGTGTCCTTTCGGCTTAGAGTACCAAAAGATTCATGCGTGTCCGAATGATTGTGTGTTGTATCGGAATGAAAACGAGAACTTAGAAGAGTGTCCTAGGTGTGGGTTATCGCGCTACAAGCGTAAAGGGGCTCGGGATGCTAAAGGGCCCCCGGCTAAGGTATTGTGGTATCTTCCAATAATACCTAGATTCAAGCGCTTGTTTTCTATAAAGAAAGATGCGTTAAATTTGAGGTGGCATGCAGATAGGGTGAAGAAAGGTCACTTGCTCACACATCCATCTGATTCTCCGGAGTGGAAGAGTATTGATAGGTTGCATAAGACTTTTTAAGGTGGTGTTATCCTTTTGAAAGACACATGGGTGTTTTACAAAACAAGGTGAGGAATCCAGCACAACCCGAGGGGAGTATGATTCAAGGCACTGTGAGCGATGAGATTAGTAACTTTATAGCCGAGTATTTGGCCATGGCAAAGCCTATTGGACTTCCCACCTCTAGACATGAAGGAAGGCTTGAGGGAAAAGGAACAATTGGCTCCAAATCGGTCACACCTCCTCGAGAAAGCCTTCTACAAGCACACTTGTATGTGTTGCATCATATTCCGGAAGTTCATCCTTTTTTGAGTGAGCATTTTGATATATTGCGCGCAAAACATCCTTCTAAAGGGGATAGGGCATTGATGCAGTTGCATAACAAGACGTTTATTAATTGGTTTCATAATCGAGTAATATGCGAAGAACTCAAGGGTGTATCCGAAATTGTTAAGTGGTTAGCTTTTGGTCCTCGTGATGATGTCAATAAATATGAGGGTTACGATGTCAATGGCTTCACATTTTGGACTGAGGGTCAAGACAAGAAGTCATCGTATCTACAGAATAGTGGGGTTTCTATCTTGGCGTCATCTACATTTTACGCGAGTGCGAAGGATCAAGCGCCGGTTGATGCTAAATTGGTATACTACGGGCGGGTACATGAAATATGAGAGCTTGACTACTCTACTTTCAATATTGGTCTTTTCAAATGTAAGTGGGTAGATAATAATCGACGATGCATAAAAAATGACGACCCTTGTGGATTCACTCTTGTAGACTTAGCTCGTTTGCGTGATAGTGAGGAGCCATTCATACTAGCCACACAAGCCAAGCAAGTATTCTACATTGTAGACCCGTCTGATAAAAAATGGTCTATTGTTGTACCGGGAAAAAGAAGCATTCTTGGTATAGGTGATGTTGAGGATGAGGAAGAATATGAAGCTTTTGAAGACTCCCCTCCCTTTATCAATCCAATATCAGTGGATCAAGATGATGTAGATGATGTAGATGTTGGTTATATGCGTGTAGATCACACGGAAGGAATACATTTGAATTAAGTGATTCACAAGGTATGAATTTAAAGCTTTTAAAAGTTTTTTTGGCACTTGGTTTGTTTTGCATGAAACTTTGCACAGAACACTTATTTGTTATATATTAATTATTTTACCAATTTGGTTTGTTTCAGCGCAATGAAAAGAGTGCGTGGACAAATGGGATCTACATCCAGAGCCACATTTCCAAAATGGATAGCAAGAAAGGTACACAAATTCGATTTTATGGGTTTTGTATAGGTTTGGTCAAATGATCATGAAAAGAACACGAAACAACCACAAACACTTAAACAAAATTCTGATCTAGCAAACTGTCGACCAGCCCTCCTTCGGCTCAGCTTCTAGGAGTCCACGGGGATTGTTAGAATGGTTTTAGGACCTTGATAGCTAGATCCAAGTACCAAGATTCCATTTCCACTTTAGCCTAGGTCCTGGATGCATAGGTTTGGTCTCCACGTGTCGTGCAAGGTGGTCTGGTCACTAGTTTGATGCTGTCAATTTCGCGTTTTTATTTGTCAATTTCGCGCGTAAAGTAGGTCAAACATGGTTTGTTATGCACGAAACTTGGCACACAACACTATTTGGCATATATTATTGTGTTGAAATGCTTAGAATTGATAATAATAGTCATATGCTAGAAATTAGAAGTTCATGGACGATATTATTAATGCCGTGAAGGAGGTTGGAGTCGAAAATATAGATGCCGTAAGTATTTGTTACTTTCTTAATTAATTAAATATATTATTGGTAAAATCTAATGTTTAATTTCTATATTAATCTTTTATTTTAATATTATATATAGGTTTTAAACGACATTCCGAGGGAAACACGCCCTTTGAGAAGTGAAGAGATGCGTGAATTAAAAGACAAGATTGCCGTGTATCTTGCTAATATTTGTCCTTGATAAATTGTAATTATAGTATAGATTATTTTTTATACTTTAATGTATATATATATATATATATATATGTACGTACATAATATTATATTATATATACAAGCGAGAGTTTATTATTACAAAGAGATTAATGTTGATTATCTGTGATTGTATTATTATTGCATTATTAAAAGGATAAAAAGGAAAATAAAAAAAAAAATATGCTATTTGCTGCGGTTTCGCCACGACCGCAGCAATTAATGGGCCAATTTATTTGCTGCGGTTCCTCCCAATGACCGCAGCAATTAATGCAATTTTTTGCTGCGGTTTATAACCGCAGCATTTAAAATAGGCTATTTGCTGCTATCACAATTGCTGGGGGCCAAAACCGCAGCAAATAATGGCAAAAAAACCGCAGCAAATAAAGTTTTTTCCACTAGTGATATATATATATATATATATATATATATATATATATATATATATATATATATATATATATATATATATATATATATATATGTATATATATATACATATACATATATATATATATATATATATATATATATATATATATATATATATATATATATATATATATATACATACATATCACTAGAGGAAAAAACATCATTTGCTGCGGTTTTTTTTGCCATTATTTGCTGCGGTTTTGGCCCCCAGCAATTGTGGTAGCAGCAAATGTCTTACTTTAATTGTTGCGGTTCAAAACCGCAGCAAATATGGGCCTTATTTGCTGCGGTCATGGGCAAAAACCGCAACAAATAAGGACTGTTATTTGCTGCGGTCATGGGCTAAAACCGCAGCAAATAACAGTCCTTATTTGCTGCGGTTTTTGGCAAGAACCGCAACAAATACTCTTTGTTTTTTTTTTCTGTTTTATCTTTATAATAATCCAATAATAACACAGTGATTAATCCAATGATAATCACATTAATCAACATTATAATAATGCAATAATAATAAACTCTCGCTCGTATATATAATATAATATTATGTACGTACATATATATATATATATATATATATATATATATATATTATATATATATATATATATATATATATATATATATATATATATATATATATATATATATATATATATATATATATATATATATATATACATTAAAGTATAAAAAATAATCTACTAATTACAATTTATCGAGGACAAATATTAGCAAGATGTACGGCAATCTTGTCTTTTAATTCGCGCATCTCTTCACTTCTCAAAGGGCGTGTTTCCCTCGAAATGTCGTTTAAAACCTATATATAATATTAAAATAAAAGATTAATATTAATATTAGATTTTATTACCAATAATATATTTATATAATTAAGAACGTAACAAATACTTACGGCATCTATATTTTCGACTCCAAAGTCCTTCACGGAATTTATAATATCGTCCATAAACTTCAGTGCGTAGTAGCCGCAGTCAACGGAAGAAGAAGGTTGTTGAAAGCACTAAGAGAAAATAGATGTTAATTAGTGTCAAAAACGGTTAAAAACGCATAAAATCGCAACTTAACACGTAAATTCTAGAATATGACTATGATTTTAAATTCTAAAAACTTCTACACAATAATATATACCAAATAGTGTTGTGTGCCAAGTTTCGTGCATAACAAACAATGTTTGACCTACTTTACGCGCGAAATTGACAAAAACGCTTAAAAACCCTTAAAAACACAACTTAACACCTAATTTCTATCATATGACTATTATTTTCAATTCTAACCATTTCAACACAATAATATATGCCAAATAGTGTTGTGTGCCAAGTTTCGTGCATAACAAACCATGTTTGACCTACTTTACGCGCGAAATTGACAAAAACGCTAAAAAACCCTTAAAATCGCAACATAAGTTCTAATTTCTACCATATGACTATTATTTTCAATTCTAACCATTTCAACACAATAATATATGCCAAATAGTGTTGTGTGCCAAGTTTCGTGCATAACAAACCATGATTGACCTACTTTATGCGCGAAATTGACAAAAACGCTAAAAAACCCTTAAAATTGCAACTTAACACCTAATTTCTATCATATGACTATTATTTTCAATTCTAACCATTTCAACACACTAATATATGTCAAATAGTGTTGTGTGCCAAGTTTCGTGCATAAAAAACCATGTTTGATCTACTTTACGCGCGAAATTGACATAGCAGCAAACTAGTGACCAGACCACCTTGCACGACACGTGGAGACCAAACCTATGCATCCAGGACCTAGGCTAAAGTGGATATGGAATTTTGGTACTTGAATCTAGCTATCAAGGTCCTAAAACCATTCTAACAATTCCCGTGGACTCCTAGAAGCTGAGCTGAAGGAGGACTGCTCGACAGTTTGCTAGATAAGAATTTTGTTTAAGTGTTTGTGGTTGTTTCGTGTTCTTTTCATGATCATTTGTAGTTTTTGACTGTGTCATTAATCAAAGCTTACGCACAACATTAATCCTTGCATAACCAAGGCCTTAATCAGCCCCGGTTTCGCATCAAAACCAAGTTTGAGTACTTTACGCACGAAAATGACAAAAACGCTTAAAAATACTTAAAATCGCAACTTAACACCTAATTTCTATCATATGACTATTATTTTCAATTCTAACCATTTCAACACAATAATATATGCCAAATAGTGTTGAGTGCCAAGTTTCGTGCATAACAAACCATGTTTGACCTACTTTACGCGCGAAATTGATAAAAACGCTTAAAAATCCTTAAAATCGCAACTCAAAATCGAATTTGTGTACCTTTCTTGCTATCCATTTGAAAATGTGGCTCTAGATGTAGATCCCATTTGTCCACGCACTCTTTTCATTGCGCTGAAACACATGGGAAAAGTAATACTATTTATATATATATATATAACACTTAATTAAATCAAATTGGTAAAATAATTAATATTACGTACGCATTCAACAACGATTTGAATCTTGTGTTGCGAGGTGGGCTTTGAGGTTTTTGTATTGAGTCGAAGACGTGCACAGTGTTCGTTAAAGGACAAATGATGAAAAGTGTAGACTCAATTAGGAACGGGAACAGCAACAAGAGGGGGGGGTGAATTGTTGTTGTTACTAGTTTAAGCGTTTTTGCCCTGTTTTTGCGGAATTGAATAAAATAAATAAAGCTTAAACTTAGAGCGAAATAATTAAAAGAGACAAACGATTTTTACGTGGAAACCTTCTAGGCCTAAATAGAAGGAAAAACCACGACCCCTCGGGATTTCTAAATTCTCCACTATGTTTAAGGCAACTCGTTACAATTATATTAAACATCTTACTTCACTCGAAGCGCATCAACTAGGCCAACTCTTCTCTCTCAAATTGCTTCACTCAAAGCAACAAACTTAGCTTCACTAAAAGCTAAACTCCTCAATAGCTTCACTCAAAGCTATTCTCTTCTATAGCTTCACTAGAAGCATTCTAATTCCCCCTTAGACTCACCCGAGTCTAATTACAAAGATTCTCTCAAAAACCCTTACAAAAGGATAAAAATTTTCTTAAAAATAAAATCAATGAGTTGCACAAGAAAATATTATAAATTAATTGGCATTTTTAAAACAAAATTTTCTTGTAAAAATTCTCCCATAATTACGTATGATTTAATGGCTCATACTAAGGCGAGTTTTTATGAATAACCGAGTCCACTATTTATAGAGCTAAAATCCCTATTAAAAAGGAATATTCCTATCCATTATCCCATTATCAAATGATCATGGGAGTAATGTGGATAATGCAGCCATACGGTTATTTGATTAAGTCAAACCAGACAGAAATAACTGCTGTCTTCTGTTCCCTTCAAGCAGCAGTTTCTTCAATAGCTGTTCCTGTTCCAATACTAATTGCTGGAACGTGTTTGCTATAAATAGAAACGGTTATGCTTATTACAAATGGTTACTTGCTAACTTGTAGGTATAAGGACGGTTTAGAATGATAGCTAAGACCCATTCAACAACCACTAATTCTATTTTTAGTAAATCCAATATTTACTAAAAATAGATCCTAAAATAAAGGATCTAGTAAAATAAGGACGTTAATTCATTTTATCCAAGAAAAACGATTTGCCAATTAATTTAATAAATTACTACTGCAACAAATTAATTTTATTAAATACATTAACTAAAAATAATAATTAAAATATAATAACCAGAATTTTCAGTCAACGTAGTCAACCTTCAGCTTAGGAACAGTGCGCTGTCTCCAGACTTCAGTTTAGCTAGAACATCCAACTTAGGAACAGTAGACCTGCTGTCTCCATTTTACATCCCAAGCGATATGCTTCTCCTAACCTCTTTTGAAACCTTTTGACATGTACGTTTCCATAAGCTAAATCATAGGTACTATCAACGATCATTGTCACGACCGGATATCGACCTGCACACAATCTTTAAAAACATATTTGCTTAAATAAAGTGTAGTCATCATCAAAACTCAAGAGGTCCAACAAATTCCCCCTTTTTGATGATGACAAACTTTTTAAACAAACTTAAACAAAATAGAGTAAAACCAATATTGAAGAGCATGTTCGAGATTAAAACAACTCTACATTACTAAGTAAATTAACTCGTTACAATATAATTTACCAAGCATACATTAAAAACAAATTACTCTATTAATTAGAAATATTTAAAATAACTTAAGCATAATCAAAACATCGGAAGTAGTTTATAACTTAAGATTTCAAATAAAACTAAACAAAACAAAACTTACCAAAATTCTAATCATTGTAAGAACTTTTATCATAGCATTCAAGTAATCATCAGTCAGAGCATATACATCATAAAATTCAAAGTATGTATCTCGGTATGTATATCAGAGCTAAACTTATTAATCATCAGAGCATTAGAGCATGACTATCAGAGCATAGCCACAGTCCTAATGTTCAACAAAATAAATGTATATCAGACTAAGCATACTCAAGCATTATTTAAGTTTGTGTCAAATATTCCCCCTTTTGACATCATTCAAAAAGAATCGGAGCAATCAAACCACAGCACTACGCATATAGACATAGTCAAAGAGAGAATAAGGATGCACAAAGTAAAAAGCAGTAACAATGAATGCAAACAAGATCAGCTATGATCAATCGTCACAGATAGTTAGTAGCATAAAGGAAAATGTAGGTCATAGTATGAATTAATACAAACAGTACCCCAGCTGGTACAAATCAAAAGCAAGAAAAGATTGTTTGATAATAGTGATGGTTGCAACAAATAAGAAGATATTAAAAAGTATCAAGAAGAATTAGGACGCAGGAGCTTCATCATCTATATATTATGTTTCCACCTCTACAGTATCCAACATTTGCGTCATCTGGTCAGTTAGTGAGGCTAAGGAAACACGAATTTCATCTTTAAAAACAAGGAAGCTTGTCTGCAATTCTGTGAGTTTTAGTAGTATGGAGGATAAAGAGGCTGTAGGAATTGTAGTGTCACCTAAACCTTGATTTTGTGATGTGTGTACTGGTGGTGGTGATGATGGTATAGGTGACTGTGGTGGTGAAGATGGTTGTATTGGTGACTGTGGTGGTGAAGATGGTTGTATTGGTGACTGTGTGACAGGTTTAGGTGAGGAAGGATGGCTTGGTTCAGCTGTTGTGTATGAGGCTGAGTCATCATCAATAATAACAACAGGTTTCTTTCCTTTGGAAGCTAGCCTACGACTTTTTCTAATGTTTGAACCAGGTAAGGAACTCTCCTCATCTTTTTCTTCTTCTTCCTCCACAGCATCCTTTACAGGTTCCTTCACAACTTCCCCCTTACAAGAATTTTCCTCCTGTTCCTCCTCAGAATGCTCCTCTGCCTTCTCAGTGGCAGAGGGAACAGGCTCCTGTTCCTCCTTATTTACTTCCTCCTCCTTAACATTTTCTTCATTTTCTTCTTCATTTGTGCCCTCAGATTGTTCAGAGATATTCTCAAGGGTCTCTTTTGCATTTAATTTATGGTGTAAGTTATTTAAGCACTTGGCACCTATCATATTGTTCGGACCCATGGGAAAGTTTTGTCCTTCAAGTGGAACACCTATCTTCCTAAAAATCCAAGTCAGCAAACCTCCATATCCAATTACACAACCTTTAGAAATGCATTCACTTAAGTGAGAGATCATCAAAGAGGGAAAATTGATTTTAATATTGTTAGCCATGCAGTAAATTAGGGTTGCATCTCGCAGACTTACTTCACTGCGTTTGGAATTTTGCAGCAAAACAAATCTACGTACAATGTTATACAACAATTTGTGTAAAAGGGATAGTGCATTATGGCTGACCTTCCCTCGTTTTTCAGTGATCCCTAAAAATTTCCAGACATCCTTTTCATCTATTTCAAAGAAAGTTATTTTTGATCCAACATAATAAACATCAAATCCATTTGCGGGCACACCTAGCCATTCTCCCAGTTTCTGACTGTTAAACTCTATTTTAACTTCTTTAACAGAACTCGAACAAACACCCTTTTTTTTTTTTTTTTTTTTTTTTTTTTTTTTTTGTCTAAACCAAACCCAACCATCATTTTTGAAGTGGTCGGTCTTTTCCTCTTGTTCCTTGCTTTCCTTTTAGTGCCACCAGGAGTGTCCTGATGTTCTTTTGAAGATGACTCTTGAGCAGTTAATAAAGGTGTTGGGTGGATAATTCTTAAAGGCTTGGGTTGTTTCATTTTGGGTGTACGGCTATTGGTTTTCATGGTGATTTGATGAGTTGATGGAGCGAGATTTTGCAGGAAATGTGAGAAGATGAAGATGATTTTGGAATTTAAAGTTGATTGCGTTTGAGGATGAAAGGTTTAGGGCTTGGCATGTGAGAGTGTATAAAATGAATGTGAGAGGACGTGTGTTTAGGTGATTCATGTTCCTTATTTAATTCGCGCATTTGAACACAAAATGTGAAATGGAAACAGACAAATTTAGTGAAGAACTATGATGATTTAACTCCCGCTATTTTAATGGAAATTGCTGGGTAAATATATATATTAAAAAAATTTTATGTAAATAAAAAATAAATGGAAATTTTATGCTACTACAATCTGATCAAATCAAACAAGCAATCATATGAGCATTCAAGTATATACTTTTTAAATGGTGCATACCTGATCCTTTCGATAATTGATTTTTCAATCAAGATTTTGTGGTTGATCGGCCTTTTCAATTTTCATTCTGTCTTTAAGGATCACATATGTCACTCACTTCAATGCCGCTTGATCATGCCAAGTTCCAATCTCATTTTTTCATGTTGTTCCCTTGGAAGTGGTTTAGTCATGATATCTGCTATTTGCTCGTTGGTGTTTACATGCTTTAAAATAATATTTTTATTTTCAACATTATCCTTAAGAAAATGATGCCTAATGTGGATGTGTTTTACTCGTGAATGATGCACTGGATCTTTAGATATGCATATGGCACTGGTATTATCACAATAAATAGGAACACATTCAATCTTAATACCAAAATCTTTTAGCTGCTGCTTTATCCAAAGCATTTGAGAACAGCAAGCTGCTGCTGCTACGTATTCAGCTTCGGCGGTGGATAATGCAACAGTGTTTTGTTTCTTGGAATTCCATGAAACTAAACATGAGCTAAGAAATTGTACCATACCTGAAGTACTTTTTCTATTAACTAGATCACCTGCATAATCTGCACCACTGAAACCTTTCAAATCATAAACATCACTTTTAGGGTAAAATAAGGATAAGTCGTCTGTTCCCTTCAAATATCTTAGAATTCATTTAATTGCAGTGAGATGTGATTCTTTAGGATTGGATTGAAATCTAGCACATAAACCAACACTAAAAGCAATATCGGGTCTACTAGCAGTTAGATATAATAAAGAGCCAATCATGCCTCTATACATAGTTTGATCAATATTTGTTCCATTTGGGTCTTCATCTAATCTAACATTTGTAGCCATAGGTGTATTGTTGGTTATAGCATTATTTAAGCCATATTTCTTGAGAAGTTCTTTTATATATTTTTGTTGGTGAATGAAGATACCATTAGCAGTTTGTTTAATTTGTAACCCAAGGAAAAAGTTTAGTTCTCCCATCATACTCATTTCAAATTCATTACTCATTAGGTTAGCAAATTCTTTACACAACAGTTCATTGGTCGCACCGAAAATAATATCATCAACATAAATTTGAACAACTAAAATATCATAACCTTTATTCTTAAAGAATAAGGTTTTGTCAATTTTTCCTCTTACAAAGTCATTTTGAATCAAAAACTTTGATAGTCTTTCATACCATTGCCTAGGAGCTTGTTTCGAGCCATAAAGAGCTTTATCAAGCTTGTAGACATGATCAAGGCAAGAGGTGTTTTCAAAGCCTGGGGGTTGTTCAACAAAAACTTCTTCATCAAGAACACCATTTAAGAAAGCACATTTCACATCCATTTGATATAATTTAATTTTCATAAATGCAGCAAAAGAGATTAAAATTCTAATAGCCTCTAACCTTGCTACCGGAGCAAAAGTCTCGGTGTAATCAATACCTTCTTGTTGGTTGTACCCTTTGACCACGAGTCTTGCTTTGTTTCTTCGTGATTTTTGGGTTCAAGTGTTGATAGGAACGCAAAGTGTGCACAAAAGTTTCTCATTTGAGATCTAGTTTGTGTTCCTTTATTCAAATCACTTATAATCAAATCAAGAGGATGGTAAGTTTGATATTTCCAAGGTTTGGGCACAAATTCTCTTGTGGGAACAGTAGCATGTTCTGGTTCATCAGCTTGATCAACATTCTGTTCAGCTACTGGATCGTTTTGCTCTTCTGTGGGAACAGCTGTATTGGGAACAGTCTGGTTGTCCCGTTGAACTGGCAGCTCCAGATTATGATCAGGCCTTTCTACTTCTTCTGGAAACGGCTGTTCACCTGCTGTTCCTTGATCTTGCACTTTCAATTCTTCATCATCGTGTTCTAGATTTGCAAGACCTATCTTAAAATTATTTGTATCCTGTTCACTTGACAAAAAGTTAGTTTCATCGAAAATTATGTGAACGGATTCTTCCACACTCATTGTTCTTTTGTTATAGACTCTATATGCCTTACTTTGAGATGAGTAGCCAAGAAATACTGCTTCATCACTTCTTTCATCAAATTTTGCCTACACTCCGTTTTCCATTAACATGTACAAAACATTTGCATCCAAACACACGAAAATAGGAAATATTTGGTTTAACACCTTTAAGCTATTCATAAGGTGTCTTAGAAGTGATGGGTCTTATTAACACACGATTCAAAATGTAGCATGCAGTATTAACAGCCTCGGCCCAAAAATTTCTAGGTAAACCACTAGCAATTAACATGGTTCTAGCCATTTCCTCTAAAGTTCTATTTTTCCTTTCTACTACACCATTTTGTTGTGGTGTTTTTGGTGCGGAAAAATTATGACTTATTCCATGTTCACTGCAATAACTCATAAAACTTGAATTTTCAAATTCCTTACCATGATCTGACCTTATGTGAATAATTTGATTATTGGTAGATTTTTGTATTTTGTTAGCGAAAGAAACAAACTCATTAAAAGCTTCATCTTTACTAACCAAAAATAAAGTCCATGTAAATCTACTATAATCATCAACAATAACAAAACACATATCTCTTGCCACTACGGCTTTGTATTCTCATAGGTCCACACAAATCCATATGTAATAATTCAAGCGATTTAGTGGTGGTCACAACATTCTTTGATTTAAAAGATGATCTCACTTGTTTTCCTTTGGCACAAGGATCACAAATTTCCTCCTTAAGGAATTTTATAGTAGGTAGTCCTCTAACTAGGTCTTTTGATCTTAATGTATTAATCAATGAATAACTAACATGACCTAGACGCTTATGCCAAAGAAGTGGGTCGTCTTCTATAACACTTAGACACGTTAGACTGTTTCTAGGAACAGTGTCCAGGTCCACCACATAGGTTTTCCTTTTTCTGATTCCCTCAAGAATGGTGTCTCCTGTGTCATTCCTAGAAATAATGCATTTTTCAGAAGTAAAGTTTACAGAGTTACCTTTATCACAAAATTGAGAAATGCTAAGTAAGTTATGTTTCAAATTCTCGACTAAAAATACATTATCGATAGCATGGGAACTAGACCTTCTAACTTTTCCTTTGGCGATTATCTCACCCTTCATAATGTCACCGAAGGAAACTGTTCCCCCATCATAGGCTTCAAGTGAGAGAAATTTAGATTTGTCACCCGTCATGTGCTTGGAACACCCACTGTCGAGATACCATGAGCTGTTCCCCCTCACTTGGACCTGAAAAAAAAATAATTGTTAGTTACAGGAACCCATGCTGTCTTGGGTTCCTTGTCGATTTTACAAGAATCTGTTTTCTTCGTCCAAACGTTATCGACATAATTTCTGTTAGAGACAGTGTACTGTTCCCTTTTGGTGCACTGGTCCTTCAGATGGCCAGTTCCTCCACAGAAGGAACAGATTCTGTAACTAGGGAGATCAACGTAAGCTTTCTTCTTCTTGTTATTCTTAAAGTAATTTAGGCCTTTTGAATTTTTACTTTTGGCATCTTAAATCCATTTGGGAGTAATTTTGATTTTCCCTTTTTCTCTTGAATTTAGTTCAACTTTATCATTATTGTTACGGTTAGGTTCTAGATTCAACTTTAGATTTTGAAAATCATTGCACATATCTTTAGTAGATGCATCATTCAATTCTTTATTCAAGCCTAATAATTTCTATTGCGACAACTCAATATTAAGAATAACATTTTCCTTTTTAATTCTCTCCATATTTTCCTTTAGAATTATATTTTGGTCCAACAAACCGAAAAATCTGTTTTGGACATCGTATCTAAAGGTGTTTATATAGGAGACATGATCTTTGCTTACCTTGAGTTCCTTTTCTAATTGGAGACACTTAACATTACAATTTTCAAGTTTAGCTTGTGTCTCCTTTAGCAACTCTATTAATTTATTTTTACTAAATTTGGATGGATGAAAATAAAATGAGTTAGAAATATATACCTGTTGCGGGTTTGAGAACAATTTCATTGTTGGAGTTAGTAGTGGTCACCTCAAAATCTCCAATTTCGATTACTCTCCAAACTTGATAATTTTCCGCTTTGATAAAGATTTCCATCCTATTTTTCCATTATGTATAGAATTTTCAATCGAACATGGGTGGTCTTTGAGTAGAATACCCTTCTTCCATTCGCTCGTTCATAATTGACATTTTCGGGAACACCAGGATTCTGCCCTCAGGGTTTCCTGATCTACTGGGAACAGGGCTCTGATACCAATTGTAGACTCAATTAGGAACGGGAACAGCAACAAGAGGGGGGGTGAATTGTTGTTGTTACTAGTTTAAGCGTTTGTGCCCTGTTTTTGCGGAATTGAATAAAATAAATAAAGCTTAAACTTAGAGCGAAATAATTAAAAGAGACAAACGATTTTTACGTGGAAACCTTCTAGGCCTAAATAGAAGGAAAAACCACGACCCCTCGGGATTTCTAAATTCTCCACTATGTTTAAGGCAACTCGTTACAATTACATTAAACATCTTACTTCACTCGAAGCGCATCAACTAGGCCAACTCTTCTCTCTCAAATTGCTTCACTCAAAGCAACAAACTTAGCTTCACTAAAAGCTAAACTCCTCAATAGCTTCACTCAAAGCTATTCTCTTCTCTAGCTTCACTAGAAGCATTCTAATTCCCCCTTAGACTCACCCGAGTCTAATTACAAAGATTCTCTCAAAAACCCTTACAAAAGGATAAAAATTTTCTTAAAAATAAAATCAATGAGTTGCACAAAAAAATATTATAAATTAATTGGCATTTTTAAAACAAAATTTTCTTGTAAAAATTCTCCCATAATTACGTATGATTTAATGGCTCATACTATGGCGAGTTTTTATGAATAACCGAGTCCACTATTTATAGAGCTAAAATCCCTATTAAAAAGGAATATTCCTATCCATTATCCCATTATCAAAATGATCATGGGAGTAATGTGGATAATGCAGCCATACGGTTATTTGATTAAGTCAAACCAGACAGAAATAACTGCTGTCTTCTTTTCCCTTCAAGCAGCAGTTTCTTCAATAGGTGTTCCCGTTCCAGTACTAATTGCTGGAACGTGTTTGCTATAAATAGAAACGGTTATGCTTATTACAAATGGTTACTTGCTAACTTGTAGGTATAAGGACGGTTTAGAATGATAGCTAAGACCCATTCAACAACAACTAATTCTATTTTTAGTAAATCCAATATTTACTAAAAATAGATCCTAAAATAAAGGATCTAGTAAAATAAGGACGTTAATTCATTTTATCCAAGAAAAACGATTTGCCAATTAATTTAATAAATTACTACTGCAACAAATTAATTTTATTAAATACATTAACTAAAAATAATAACTAAAATATAATAACCAGAATTTTCAGTCAACGTAGTCAACCTTCAGCTTAGGAACAGTGCGCTGTCTCCAGACTTCAGTTTAGCTAGAACATCCAACTTAGGAACAGTAGACCTGCTGTCTCCATTTTACATCCCAAGCGATATGCTTCTCCTAACCTCTTTTGAAACCTTTTGACATGTACGTTTCCATAAACTAAATCATAGGTACTATAACCGATCATTGTCCCGACCGGATATCGACCTGCACACAATCTCTAAAAACATATTTGCTTAAATAAAGTGTAGTCATCATCAAAACTCAAGAGGTCCAAGAATATATATATATATATAGATATATATATATATATATATATATATATATATATATATATATATATATATATATATATATATATATATATATATATATATATATATATATATTATATATATATATATATATATATATATATATATATATATATATATATAGATAGATAGATAGATATATATATATATATATATATATATATATATATATATATATATATATATATATTTATATATATATATATATAGATATATATATATATATATGTGTGTGTGTGTGTGTGTGTGTGTGTGTGTGTGTGTGTGTGTGTGTGTAATATATATAGATATACATGGAACCGGTGGCATATTCTTTTTCTTTTCTTTTCGTTTTTTTTTATATCATTAAGTAACTATTATTTAAAAATAAATTTCCTTTTCATTTCTCATGCTCATTTATATTTTTTTCATCAAGATTGGATAAACGATATTTTATATGCAATCCTATCTCTAAAATAAGATGACCATATCCTACAGATCATTTAGCCCAAAGCAACAAAGCAACAGAACATATATATCATACAGCCCATATCATACAGATCATTTAGCCCATATCATACATATCATACAGACCATACCTATCTCTAAACGATATTTTCATTTCTTTGTTTTGATCATGATCTACATTAGAACAAAGCAACAAGAATAGAAGGGTTTTGACATTAAATGCGACCAGCAACAAGAACAAAGCAATGCGACCAGCAACAAGAACAATAAGCAACAATGAGATATTTCAATGCTTATTGAAATTAAAAAGAGAAATAATACCTTAATTCGTGAGTTTTGAAGATGAACAAGCAAATGCCTTTGGTTTCAAACAACGGTTTTGAAGAATGCGCACACAGTAGAATAAGCAAACGTTTGTTCTGGGTTCGTTTGTGAATGAAAATGAAGATGAACACGTACAGTAAGAAAACGTTTGATTGAGAGAACAAAGCAGCAGTAGCAAACGTATGGGTTTTGAATGAACAAAGAATGGGTATTCGTTTGAGAGAACAAAAAAGGCAGTAGTTTAATCGTTTTTGAGAGAACAAAAGGGTTTTGTGAGGGTTTATTGTGAAATAAAAGAAACTGATCGATGGCAGGTTTCTTAAAATTCCAAAGGTTATTTGCTGCGGTTCAACGGAAACCGGAGCAATTTTGTTAATTTCGAAGGTTTATTTGCTGTGGTTCATGAAAAACCGGAGCAATTAACGAAATTCCAAAGAGCTATTTGCTGCGGTTTGTCCTTAACCGAAGCAATTAATGAGTTTTGAAGGCTATTTGCTGCGGTTCTGTGGTTAACCGCAGCATTTATAGTTTTTTTTTTTTTTCTTAATAATTTTCCTCTTTATTGCTGCGAATATAAATAAACCGCATCAAATGATGAGCAGCAAATACCTTTTTTTCCACTAGTGTATATATATATATATATATATATATATATATATATATATATATATATATATATATATATATATATATATATATATATATATATATATATATATATATATATATATATATATATATATATATATATATATATATATATATATATATATATATATATTTATATATATATACAGATATATATATATATATATATATATATATATATATATATATATATATATATACATATATATATATATATACATATATATATATATATATATATATATATATATATATATATATATATATATATATATATATATATATGTATGTATATATATATATATATATATATATATATATATATATATATATATATATATATATATATATATATATATATATTTATATATATATATATATATATATATATATATATATATATATATATGTATATATATATATATATGTATATATATATATATATATATATATATATATATATATATATATATATATATGATAATCACTATGTGAAGTACATGAGGAAAACAAAAAGACAATATGAGCAAAATATGAATGAATAAAGTCATGATAAACCAACAATTACCTTACTAACAAAAAGCCCAACACAGATGGTAACACACACCAACCCTACCATCACTAAGCTATCCTCTAGGTTAAGAGAAGGAATATTTGGCTCAAGTGGAGTATAAATAGCGTGGCTACAAAAAAAAGGCCAAGGTAAAAACTTGGCTTAATCTAATGTCAATTCAACGTCCGTGGTAGGCAATTTGGCTATGTAGCTTAAATCTAACAAACGTGTTATCATCCCTAGCCCTAGGAAAAGTAGACTATGCATGAGGAGAACAGACACAATACTAAGACCCCGTAATTAGCACTCATGATGCATGGAACTCACAATGGAGTCCTAGAAGGCTCAGTCCTAACTACCTTGTCGAAATGTACCTCAATAGGTACTCATCGATGCCACCAACCAAGCAAACCCAGATCCCCCAAGTCAGGTGGAAAACAGTCAATCATTTGGTCCCAAAACAGGCACAGAGCTAGGAAAATATGAGTTTGCATAAGACAACAGATGTACACACCAGAAGCTTGCATGCTAGTTTCACGACTCAAACATTTCATTGAAAACAAAAAGAAAGCATAAACTAAACAAACTAACATGCGAGAACTATAACAAAAACCAAAACAATAGTGACAATAATGCAGATCTTTCGAGGCTTTGAAAACGTTTGAAAATGCAAGAACCTTCCCCTAGGCCAACTTAAGAGCCATCTCTGAACTTGGGAAAGGTGAATGAGAAATCGAAAAGGGAGAAAGATCAACATTATTAGAACTATTGAAAAGAAAGCAAGCAATCAAAAAAACACTTGGTTATCTCCCGCAAGTACTTTTGTTTAACGCCGTTAAGTTCAACACAACTAATCACCAGCTTAGACATAAAAAGAAAAGAAAGAAACCATACCCGAGCACTCCTAGCATCTCCATCGCCTCCAGTATGATGACCTAGAACTCTCAACCGAGCAATAGTGGAGTAGGTCAATATGGAATCTGGGTCATCCGGCGGTGAGCTGAAATGTGGAAAGCTAATGTTGTTGCTAATGGCTTGAGTTAGAAAAATGTACATAGATTATGTTTAGCCTTGGCTAGAGTACGATTAAGAGAAGAAATCCATGAGATGATTATCGAAGTGGTAGATCATAGGGTTGTGGCATCGATAATAGAGGTTATATTTGAATTATTCAAGGAGATTAGAATGAAATAAGTTGATGATACACGCCTTGTTCAAAGGGCTTCATTTCAACATACATGAGGATAGTAGTTTGCAATCACAAAACTCAACCTACTCCATGCACCCTAGTACTGACAATTTATACCGAGGTCATATGACAACCTTTTGATGGCATGGTATGAAGAGAGACGTTGCTAACTTTGTTGGCAAGTGTTTGACATGCCAGAAAGTCAAGATATTTCACCGTCGACCACAAGGTTTGCTACCAATACCTGAGTAGAAGTTAGAGTCGATCTTTATAGATTTTTTGTGTGGTTTACCGAGGATTTCTAAGCGAAATAACATGATTTGTGTTATAGTTAATTGTCTGACCAAGTCACCACATTTCACTCCGATGATAGAAAGTGTTTGCTACCATTTTGTGTGGTTTACCCGGAACAAGCAGTAGTTAGCGTAAGCGAATTGATAGAAAGTGTTGAGACATCATGAAGTTCCATGAGACATAATTTCAAATAAAGATGCTAGGTTCCTGTCTAACTTTTGGCAGAAACTACAAGACTCTTTGGGAACTGAATTGAGGATAAGCATAACATATTTCACCCTGCTACGAATGGACAGACTAGGTAAACCATACAGACACTTGAAGATATGTTATGAACTTGTGCTTTTGACTTTGGAGTTTCTTAGGATGATAAGCTAGATTTGATTTAGTTTTCTTATAACAGCAGTTATCATGCGAGTTGCACGACCACCATTGATTCAAGAGAAGATCAAAAAAAGTCAATTGATACTTAAGAGGATGAGAGAAGTTCAAGATACGCAAAAGAGTTAGGCAGATCAGCGACCTATTGAGTTCCAAGTTGGGGATAAACTTTTGTTCGGGTTTCACCAACTAGGGGAGTGATAAGATTTGGGAACAAGGGTAAACACAATCTGAAGACTCAACTCCTTTAAGTGATGATATTAAAAACTCATATTTAATTAAATTAATAAATTAAGTAATTACATTTAATTGATTAATTGAACCAAAATTATATTTAGTTTAAAAGGAATTTAATAAATGTTTATTTTCTATTAATTGATATGTATTCCTTAAATCATTAGTCAATTGAAGTATTCAAAGGTTTACTATTGTGACATGTGTATATCAATTAAGTAAAATCGATTAAGTGTTATTTGGATAATAATATGTTTAATATTAACATGTCCAAAATGATAAAGTTAGATCAATAATTTATATAAATATTATTTTGTTCGTATGCTTTTATGTGGTCTATATTTAGGTTGCACATATTTTTAGTATTAAAATAATTAAATTAGTTGTCAATTTAATTAATCAAGAAAGATAGCTTAAGAAGTAAGTCATTCCTAAATACATTCCTAACACTAGTGGAAAAAAACGTATTTGTTGCTTATCATTTGCTGCGGTTTTTGTATATTCGCAGCAATAAATAGGAAAAAGAATTAGAAATAAAACAATTAATTGCTGCGGTTTTAAGGTGTGACCGCAGCAAATACTTAGTACCAATATTAATTGCTGCGGTTTTGCTAGGGACCGCAGCAAATAACCCTTACACAAATACCTTAATTGCTCCGGTTATCGAGGTCCGCAGCAAATAACCATTACACAACTACCTTAATTGCTCCAGTAATGGAGGCCCGCAGCAAATAACCGTTACACAAATAAATTAAAACCCGCCATTATCAATGTTTTTTTTTCACAAACTCGACTTCTTCATTGCTGCGGTTGTTTTCTCTCAAACCCATTGAAAAAACGCTTCATCTTCATCTTCATCTGCTTCGTTTCTCTTCTTCATCTTCACAAACGTAACAGCAAAGTTCTTCATCTTCATCTACAAACTCGAAAAACGCTGTAGTTTCTTCAAAGTTCTTCATCTTCTTGGTTCATAAACCCACGAAATTTAATGCTTTGGTCTTGTTTATCTTCAAAACCCACGACATTAAGGTATTTTTTCTCCTTTTAATTTTTTAAGCATTTATGTTTTGCAAGATATTCATAAAAAACTCGAAAATTATGGCAACCGTTTGTATATATACTAATTTTATTTCTCTGTTTTTCGCTGTAGATAACATAACCCACGAAATCAAGATAATTATATTTATTTTACTAATTTGCAAGTTCATATCTATATTTTTTAAAATGTAATTTAGTAATTTAGTGAATTTTTGTTTGAATTGTTATTTGCAAATGATATGTACTGTTTTGCTTTTGCTTGTACGCTAGTATGCCAAATCTGGATACTATTTTGAGCAAAATTTTACTATTTGTGAATTTTACATTATTCAAGTTTATGTTATTAGTTTGTTAAATATTTGTGTAATTTTTTAAAAATGTGGTTTGATGTTATAGTTATGTCTTTAACTATTAGAATTAGAATATGATTTTATTTACAATGTAGTGTTTAATATTGAAGTATGAAGTATAGAATTAGAAAATGAAGTATGTATATTTAGGGTTAAATAGATTTGCTATAAATAAGTATATATTTTTTAGGGTTAAATATGTTTGTTAGAAATAAGTATATATGTTTAAAAGTTGTATATTATTTTGTTTTGAATTAATTAATCACACTAATTAGGATGAAAAAAGATCGTTCTTGGATGTATGGAAGCATTGAATCATTGGAATTTCTTGATGGCGTATTAGAAATTTGTAGTATTGCGGTTGAACATCAAGTTAGGACGGGGGGAGTTGGTTTTTGTTGGACCTCTTGAGTTTTGATGATGACTACACTTTATTTAAACAAATATGTTTTTAGAAATTGTGTGCAGGTCGATATCCGGTCGTGATTATGATCGTTGATAGTACCTATGACTTGGTTCATGGAAATGTACGTGTCAAAAGGATCCGAAAGATGTTAGAAGAAGTATATCGCTTGGGATGTAAAATGGAGACAACAGGTCTACTTTTCCCAAGTTGGATGTTCTAACAAAACTGGAAATTGGAGACAGCGCACTGTTCCTGAACTGGAGTCAGCCTACGTTAAGTGGAAATTCTGGTTATTTATTTATAATTATTATTTTTAGTTAATGTATTAAATAAAGTTAGTTTGTTGCATTTATTAATTATTATAATTAATTGGCAAAAAGTTTTTCTAAAAATTCTTTACGTATGAGTCTCCAAATAAAGATCCTTTATTTTAGGATCTATATTTAGTAAATATTGGATTTGCTAAATATAGGAATAGCTGTTGTTGAAAAAGTATTTGCTAATATTTTTAACCGGTCTTTATCTTAGAAAATAGGTTATCATTCCTATAATTAGTTAGCATGTAACCATTCCTATTAAGTATAACCGTTTCTATAAATAGCATAGAAGTTCCAGCAGTTATTATGGGAACAGGAACTGTTGCTGAAGAAACTGCTGCTTAAGGGCATAAAACCTATTATTAGGGAACAGCGGTTATTGCTAAATAACCGTGGGCTTGAATTGGTCATCTTTAAATGCCTATTTTAAGATTAACCGTAGGAAGACTTGGTTATTAAAAACCACATTATTCCCATGATCATTTTGGATAAGGAATAATGGGTTGGAATATTCCTTTTTATTAGGGACTTTAGCTCTATAAATAGTGGTCTCGAATATTCTTCAAAACTCACCTTAGTATGAGACATTAAATCATACGTATTTTTGGGAGAATTTTTACAAGAAAGTTTTGTTTTAAAAATGCCAATTATTTTATAATAGTTTCTTGTGCAACTCATTGATTTTATTTTTAGAGAATTTTTATCCTTTTGTAAGGGTTTTTGAGAGAATTTTTAGTTAGACTCGGGTGAGTCTAAGGGGGAAATTAGATAGCTTTTAATGAAGCTAGAGAAGAGAATAGCTTTGAGTAAAGCTAAGGACATAGATTTTAGTGAAGCTAGTGTGGAGTTTAGCTTTTAGTGAAGCTAAGTTTGTTGCTTGGAGTGAAGCAATTTGAGAGAGAAGAGTTGGCCTAGTTGATGCGCTTCGAGTGAAGTAAGATGTTTAATGTAATTGTAACGAGTTGCCTTAAAATAGTGGAGAATTTAGAAATCCCGAGGCGTCGTGGTTTTTCCTTCTATTTAGGCCTAGAAGGTTTCCACGCAAAAATCGTTTGTCACTTTTAATTATTTCGCTCTAAGTTTAAGCTTTATTTATTTTATTCAATTCCGCAAAAACAGGGCAAAAACGCTTAAACTAGTAACAACAACAATTCACCCCCCCCCCCCCCCCCCCCCCCTCTTGTTGCTGTTCCCGTTCCTAATTGAGTCTACAATTGGTATCAGAGTCTTGTTCCCAGTAGATCAGGAAACCCTGAGGGCAAAATCCTGGTGTTCCCGAAAATGTCAATTATGAACGAGCGAATGGAAGAAGGGTATTCTACTCAAAGACCGCCCATGTTTGATGGAAAATTCTATACATAATGGAAGAATAGGATGAAGATCTTCATCAGAGCGGAAAATTATCAAGTTTGGAGAGTCATTGAAATTGGAGATTTGGAGGTAACCATTACTAACTCCAATTATGAAATTGCTTCCAAACCCAAACTGTATTTGAAAAAGAAGATTTTCAAAAGATAGAAATTAATGCCTTTACCATAAAGTAGGTATGTTCTTCTAACTCATTTTCTGTCTATCCATCCAAATTGAGTAAAAATAAATTAATAGAGTTGCTAAAGGAGACACAAATTAAACTTGAAAATGGTAATGATACGTGTCTGCAATTGGAAAAGGAGCTCAAAGTAAGTAAAGACCATGTCTCCTATATAAACACCTTTAGATCCGATGTCCAAAACAGATTTTTCGGTTTGTTGGACCAAAACATAATTCTAAAGGAAAATATGGAGAGAATTAAAAAGGAAAATGTTATTCTTAATATTGAGTTATCGCAATACAAATTGCTAGGCTTGAAGAAGGAATTAAACAACGCATTTATTAAGAACCTGTGTACAGATTTTCAAAATCTAGACAGTAGCTTCGAATTCAACCGCTCCAACAGTGATAAAATAGAGCTTGAATTAAATTCAAGAGAAAAAGGGAAAATCAAAAGTGTTCCCAAATGGATTCAAGAAGCTAAAAGTAAAAATTCAAAACGCCTAGATCACTTTAAGAATAGCAAGAAGAAAAAGGTATACGTTGATCTCCCTAGTGACAGAATCTGTTCCTTCTGTGGAGGAACTGGCCATCTCAAGGACCAGTGCACCAAAAGGGAACAGTACACTGTCTCTAACAGAAACTATGTCCATAACGTTTGGACGAAGAAAACAGATTCTTGTAAAATCGACAAGGAACCCAAGACAGCCTGGGTTCCTGTAACTAACCATTAATTTTTTTCAGGTCCAAGTGAGGGGGAACAGCTCATGGTATCTCGACAGTGGGTGTTCCAAGCACATGACGGGTGATAAATCTAAATTTCTCTCACTTGAAGCCTATGATGGGGGAACAGTAACCTTCGGTGACAATATGAAGGGTGAGATAATAGCCAAAAGAAAAGTTGGAAGGTCATGTTCCCATGATATCGATAATGTATTTTTAGTCGAGGATTTGAAACATAACTTACTAAGCATTTCTCAATTTTGCGATAAAGGTAACTCTATGAACTTTACTTTTGAAAAGTGCATTATTTCTAGGAATGACACAAGAGACATCGTTCTTGAGGGAATCAGAAAAGGGAACACTTAAGTTGTGGACCTGGACACTGTTCCCAAAACCAGTCTAACGTGTTAAAGTGTTATAGAAGACGACCCACTTCTTTGGCATAAGCGTCTAGGTCATGCTAGTTATACATTGATTAATACATTAAGATCAAAAGACGTAGTTAGAGGATTACCAGTTATAAATTCCTTAAGGATGAAATTTGTGATCCTTGTGCCAAAGGAAAACAAGTGATGTCATCTTTTAAATCAAAGAATATTGTGACCACCACTAAACCACTTGAATTATTACATATGGATCTATGTGGACCTATGAGAACACAAAGTCATAGTGGGAAAAGATATGTGTTTGTTATTGTTGATAATTATAGTAGATTTACTTGGATTTTATTTTTAGTTAGTAAAGATGAAACCTTTAATGAGTTTGTTTCTTTTGCTAACAAAATACAAAAATCTACCAATAATCAAATTGTTCACATAAGGTCAGACCATGGTAAAGTATTTGAAATTCAAGTTTTATGAGTTATTGCAATGAACATGGATTAAGTCATAATTTTTCGGCACCACGAACACCACAACAAAATGGTATAGTAGAAAGGAAAAATAGGACTTTAGAGGAAATGGCAAGAACCATGTTAATTGCTAGTGGTTTACCTTGAAATTTTGAGGCTGAAGCTGTTAATACTGCATGTTATATTTTGAATCGTGTACTAATAAGACCAATCACTTCAAAGACACCCTATGAACTACTTAAAGGTGTTAAACCAAATATTTCCTATTTTCGTGTGTTTGGATGCAAATGTTTTGTTCATGTGAATGGAAAACGAAATATAGGGAAGTTTGATGAAAGAAGTGATGAAGCAGTATTTCTTGGCTACTCATCACATAGTAAAGATTACAGAGTTTATAACAAAAAACAATGAGCGTGGAAACATCCGTTCACATAATTTTCGATGAAACTAACTTTTTGTCAAGTGAACAGGATACAAATAATTTTAAGATAGGTCTTGCAAATCTAGAACACGATGATGAAGAATTGAAATTGCAAGATCAAGGAACAGCAGGTGAACAGCCGTTTCCAGAAGAAGCAGAAAGGCCCGATCATAATCTGGAGCTGCCAGTTCAACGGGACCAACAGACTGTTCCCAATACAGTTGTTACCACAGAAGAGCAAAACGATCCAGTAGCTGAACAGAATGTTGATCAAGCTGATGAACCAGAACATGCTACTGTTCCCACAAGAGAATTTGTGCCCAAACCTTGGAAATATCAAAGTTATCATCCTCTTGATTTGATTATAAGTGATTTGAATAAAGGAACACAAACTAGATCTCAAATGAGAAACTTTTGTGCACACTTTGCGTTCCTATCATCACTCGAGCCCAAGAATCATGAAGAAGCTCTAAAGGATTCCGAATGGATCGTGGCCATGCAAGACGAATTAAATGAATTTGAAAGAAATAAAGTATGGCACTTGGAACCCAAATCGAAACACAAAAAGGTAATTGTTTTGAAATGGGTATTTCGGAATAAACTAGATGAGCATGAAATAATTGTTAGAAACAAAGCAAGGCTCGTGGTCAAAGGATACAATCAACAAGAAGTTATTGATTATACCGAGACATTTGCTCCGGTAGCAAGGTTAGAGGCTATAAGAATCTTAATTTCTTTTGCTGCATTCATGAACTTTAAATTATATCAAATGGATGTGAAATGTGCTTTCTTAAATGGTTTTCTTGATGAAGAAGTTTTTGTTGAACAACCCCCAGGCTTTGAAAATACCTCTTGTCTTGATCATGTCTACAAGCTTGATAAAGCTCTTTATGACTTGAAACAAGCTCCTAGGCAATGGTATGAAAGACTATCAAAGTTTTTGATTCAAAATGACTTTGTAAGAGGCAAAATTGACAAAACCTTATTCTTTAAGAATAGAGGTTCAGATATTTTAGTTGTTCAAATATATGTTGATGACATTATTTTTGGAGCCACCAATGAACTGTTGTGTAAAGAATTTGCTAACCTAATGAGCACCGAATTTGAAATGAACATGATGGAAGAATCAAACTTCTTCCTTGGGTTACAAATTAAACAAACAGCTGATGGTATCTTTATTTACCAACAAAAATATATAAAAGAACTTCTCAAGAAATATGGCTTAAATAATGCTAAAACCAACAATACACTTATGGCTACAAATGTTAGATTAGATGAAGACCCAAATGAAACAAATGTTGATCAAACTATGTATAGAGGCATGATTGGCTCTTTATTATATCTAACTGCTAGTAGACCAGATATTGCTTTCAGTGTTGGTTTATGTGCTAGATTTCAATCCAATCCTAAAGAATCAAATCTCACTGCAGTTAAACGTAATTTAAGATATTTGAAGGGAACTGACGACTTGTCCTTATTTTATCCTAAAAGTGATGTTTATGATTTGAAAGGTTTTAGTGATGCAGATTATGCAGGTGATCTAGTTAATAGAAAATGTACATCAGGTACGGTACAATTTCTTGGCTCATGTTTAGTTTCATGGAATACCAAGAAACAAAACACTGTTGCATTATCCACTGCCGAAGCTGAATACGTAGCAGCAGCAGCTTGCTGTTCCCAAATGCTATGGATAAAGCAGCAGCTAAGAGATTTTGGTATTAAGTTTGAATGTGTTCCTATTTATTGTGATAATAACAGTGCCATATGCATATCTAAAGATCCAGTGCATCATTCAAGAGTAAAACGCATACACATTAGGCATCATTTTCTTAAGGATAATGTTGAAAATAATAATATTATTTTAAAGCTTGTAAACATAGACGAGCAAATAGCAGATATCATGACTAAACCGCTTCCATGGGAACAACATGAGAAAATGAGATTGGAATTTGGCATGATCAAGTTGCATTGAAGTGAGTGACATATGTGATCCTTAAAGACAGAATGAAAATTGAAAGGTCGATCAACCACAAAATCTTGATTGAAAAATCGATAATCGAAAGGATCAGGTACGCATCATTTAAAAGTATATACTGTGAATGCTTATATGATTGCTTGTTTGATTTGATCAAATTGTAGTAGCATAAAATTTCCATTTATTTTTCATTTTCATAAAAAAAAATTTTCATAATATTTAATATATATATTTACCCAGCAATTTCCATTAAAATAGCGGGAGTTAAATCATCATAGTTCTTCACTAAACTCGTCTGTTTCCATTTCACTTTCTGTGTCCATATACATAAATAAGGACAATGAAGCACCAAATTCATTAAAAATAACCGTCACCTCACACTTATTAAAGCCATTCTCTCACGTCAAATCCATCATTTCATCTTCAATCTCACTGCATTTCAAAACCGCCTTCAATTGCATTTCATCATTTCATTCTTGCTTTTTCCTTTTCTTAAATCTTCAAATCACCATGAAAACCAAGAACAAAACACCAAAAATTAAGCAACCCAAACCTCTACAAATCATCCATCCAACATCTCTCATTACCGAAACTGAGTCCTCATCAAGAAAGCAACAGAAAACCTCGGTTGTCTCTGAAGTGCATGAAACTAAAAAGAGAGAGAGGGACTCTACAATAAAGAAATCATCTTCAAAAAGGGCAAAAGTTGATGTTCAACTAAGTTCTGAAGAGCTATCTAAAGAGATGATTGTTGGTTTCGGTCTTGATAAACAATGGTATGAATCCAATTTCTTACCTCAATTTCACGCCATTTTGCAAAATCAATTTCGGGAATCTTTAATGACAGAACACTGCTGTAATCCAATGTACCCCAACTTGATGCGCGAGTTTATTTCAATTTTTTCTTTTGACCATGGCGTTTGTACTAGTGTTGTTAAGGGGATTAAAATTGAATTTAATAGTTTGATTTTAGGAGGGTGGTTAGGTGTCCCCTCCACTGGATTTGATATATATGTTGTTGGATCAAAAATCAATTTTTCTGGGATAAATGAGAAGGTAGTTTGGAAGTTTTTAGGGATAAAAGAAAAAAGAGGAAAGGTTTGTCACAATGTGTTGTCACCTATGCACATGTTGTTATACAATATAGCAAGACGATTTATATTTGCTCGCACATCTAAAAGAAGTGAGGTTAGTTTAAGGGATGCTACGTTAATATATTGTATGGCTAATAACATCAAGATTAATTTTCCCTCTTTGATGATTTGTCACTTGAATGATTGTATTTTTAAGCGTAAGGTGTTAGGATATGGTGGATTGTTAACATGGATATTTATGAAGTTGGGTGTTCCTCTTGATGGTCCAAATTATCCCATGGGTCCAAATAACAAAGTAGGTGTTAAGTATTTGAACAACTTGCATCTTAGATTAAATGCAAAAGGGACCCTTGAGAATATCTCTAAACAATCTGAGGGCACAAATGAAGAAGAAAATGAAGAAAATGTTAAGGAAGAGGAAGTAAATAAGGAGAAACAGGAGCCTACTCCTCTACCACTGAGAAGGCAGAGGAGCATTCTGAGGAGGAACAGAAGGAAAATTCTTGTAAGGGGGAAGTTGAGAAGGAACCTGTGAAGGATGCTGTGGAGGAAGAACAAAAAAAAAGATGAGGAGAGTTCCTTACCTGGTTCAAACCTTAGGAAGAGTCGTAGGCTAGCTTCCAAAGGAAAGAAACCTGTTGTTATTATTGATGATGACTCAGCCTCATACACAACAGCTGAACCAAGCCATCCTTCCTCACCTAAACCTACCACACAGTCACCAATACAACCATCTTCACCACCACAGTCACCAATACAACCATCTTCACCACCAAAGTCACCTATACCATCATCACCACCACCAGTACACCCATCACCAAATCAAGGTTTAGGTGACACTACAGATCCTACAGCCCCTCTATCCTCCATTCTCCTAAAACTCAAAGAATTGCAGACAAGCTTCCTTGTTTTTACTGATGAAATTCGGTTTCCATAGCCTCACTCTCTGCTCAAATGGACCAAATGGAAGCACGTTTGGGGGCCAAGCTTGACACAGTGGAGGTGGAAACAGAATACATAGATGATGAAGCTCCTGCATCTTAATTTCTTCTGATAATCATCATATTTTTTTTGTTTTTGTTGCAACCATCACTATTATCAAACGATCTTTTCTTGCTTTTGATTTGTACCAGCTGGGGTACTGTTTGTATTAATTTATACTATGACCTACATATTCCTTTATGCTACTAACTATCTGTGACGATTAATCATAGCTGATCTTGTTTGCATTCATTGCTACTGCTTTTTACTTTGTGCATCCTTATTCTCTCTTTGACTATGTCTATATCCTTAGTGATGTGGTTTTGATTGCTCCAATTCTTTTTGAATGATGTCAAAAGGGGGAATATTTGACACAAACTTAAATAATGCTTGAGTATGCTTAGCTTTGATTATATCTATTATGTTGGACTTTAGGATTAATGTTGCTGTGTGCTGCTGATAATTGTTTATTGCTTGATTGCTTGTTTGTTTGATTGTCAAAGTCCTTTAGTAATGCTCTGATGACTCTGATGATGAACTGTTCTAATAATTGTTTTGAATGTTCTGTTGATAGGAATATAAGTTATATGCTCTGATTATATGATTAATTTTATTTCAAAGTTATTACATTTGAAATACTTAGTGATTTATGTTAACTATTTTTGGAAACTATTTAAAAACATATATTTTATATTGTGTTTTTATATACTATATGGAGTAAACTGTGTTGCTATGATTGCTTGGTAAATTATATTATAACGAGTTAATTTATTAAGTTATGTAGAGTTGTTTTAATCTCTGACATGCTCTATAATATTGATTTTACTCTATTGTGTTTAAGTTTGTTTAAAAGTTTGTCATCATCAAAAAGGGGGAATTTGTTGGACCTCTTGAGTTTTAATGATGACTACACTTTATATAAACAAATATGTTTTTAGAGATTGTGTGCAGGTCGATATCCGGTCGTGATTATGATCGTTGATAGTACCTATGACTTGGTTCATGGAAATGTACGTGTCAAAAGGATCCGAAAGATGTTAGAAGAAGTATATCGCTTGGGATGTAAAATGGAGACAGCATGTCTACTTTTCCCAAGTTGGATGTTCTAACAAAACTGGAAATTGGAGACAGCGCACTGTTCCTGAACTGAAGTCAGCCTACGTTAACTGGAAATTCCGGTTATTTATTTATAATTATTATTTTTAGTTAATGTATTAAATAAAGTTAATTTGTTGGATTTATTAATTATTGTAATTAATTGGCAAAAAGTTTTTCTAAAAATTCTTTACGTATGAGTCTCTAAATAAAGATCCTTTATTTTAGGATCTATATTTAGTAAATATTGGATTTGCTAAATATAGGAATAGCTTTTGTTGAAAAAGTCTTTGCTATTATTTTTAACCAGTCTTTATCTTAGAAATTAGGTTATCATTCCTATAATTAGTTAGCATGTAACCATTCCTATTAAGTATAACCGTTTCTATAAATAGCATAGAAGTTCCAGCAGTTATTATGGGAAAAGGAACTGTTGCTGAAGAAACTGCTGCTTAAGGGAACAAAACCTATTATTAGGGAACTGCGGTTATTGCTAAATAACCGTGGGCTTGAATTGGTCTACTTTAAATGCCTATTTTAAGATTAACCGTAGGAAGACTTGGTTATTAAAATCCACATTATTCCCATGATCATTTTGGATAAGGAATAATGGGTTGGAATATTCCTTTTTATTAGGGATTTTAGCTCTATAAATAGTGGTCTCGATTATTCTTCAAAACTCGCCTTAGTATGAGCCATTAAATCATACGTAATTTTGGGAGAATTTTTACAAGAAAATTTTGTTCTAAAAATGCCAATTAATTTATAATAGTTTCTTGTGCAACTCATTGATTTTATTTTAGAGAATTTTTATCCTTTTGTAAGGGTTTTTGAGAGAATTTGTAATTAGACTCGGGTGAGTCTAAGGGGGAAATTAGATAGCTTTTAATGAAGCTAGAGAAGAGAATAGCTTTGAGTAAAGCTAAGGACATAGCTTTTAGTGAAGCTAGTGTGGAGTTTAGCTTTTAGTGAAGCTAAGTTTGTTGCTTTGAGTGAAGCAATTTGAGAGAGAAGAGTTGGCCTAGTTGATGCGCTTCGAGTGAAGTAAGATGTTTAATGTAATTGTAACGAGTTGCCTTAAACATAGTGGAGAATTTAGAAATCCCGAGGGGTTGTGGTTTTTCCTTCTATTTAGGCCTAGAAGGTTTCCACGTAAAAATCGTTTGTCTCTTTTAATTATTTCGCTCTAAGTTTAAGCTTTATTTATTTTATTTAATTTCGCAAAAACAGGGCAAAAACGCTTAAACTAGTAACAACAACAATTCACCCCCCCTCTTGTTGCTGTTCCCGTTCCTAATTGAGTCTACAGTTATTATTGCCCTTGTGTCAGTTGTGGCAATGTATCAAAGGTAGATAGTGTTAATATCCTTAGGGAGCACATACTTCGACTTGGGTTTAGGCCTCAATATCATGTTTAGGTTTGGCATGGTGAGGAGGGAGTTTACAAAAAGAAAAGTGTTGTTGAGGACGTCAATAATGTGGCCGATGTCAACGAGGATGTAGTAGATCATGTTGATGGGTATGAGACATATGAAGAGAATGTCGATGAGGATGTGGATCGTGTTGATGAGATGATGGAGGGAGTCGATGATGAGTTAGGAAAACGTCCTCGTGTTTTTGACTTGTTGACAGAGGCTTCTCAAAAGCCTTTATACCCTGGATGTACAAAGTTCACCAAACTAACAACAGTGTTGACAAATTTCAACATTAAGTCAAAGTTCAATTGGAGTGACGCTAGTTCCAAAATGTTATTATAAGCGTTAGGTGAGATGCTTCCTGAGGAAAATGAACTTCCAAAGTCGAAATATTATGCCTAAAAGCTCATGTGTCCTTTCGGCTTAGAGTACCAGAAGATTTATGCGTGTCCGAATGATTGTGTGTTGTATCGGAATGAAAACGAGAACTTAGAAGAGTGTCCTAGGTCTGGGTTATCGTGCTACTAAAGGGGCTCGGGATGCTAAAGGGCCCCCGGCTAAGGTATTGTGGTATCTTCCAATAATACCTAGATTCAAGCGCTTGTTTTCTATAAAGAAAGATGCGTTAAATTTGAGGTGTGATAGGTCGTTCTACTACCAAAAATAATTCCTAATTCACCTAACTAGTATAGTTGGGAAAGTAGGGTCGAACCACTGTGGAAGGACAATTAAAATCACAATTTGAACCAAGTTCACTATTGCTAACGATCAAATGTTAGATTTTTGTTTATCTAAGTAGAACGCAAAAACTAGAGATCAATAAAATTCAATAATTGAAAACCTAGGGCTAAAAGGATTCACTATGCATCGATCATGATTCATGAACAATAATTGGGATAGGAATGAATATAGGCGAAGGAAGATGTTGCTCTCGCAAACAAATTCGACAATCAAACAATAAAACAAGCTATCGTGATTAAAGCTTAATTGTTCAAAGAAGGAAATCGTTCACTCAAACTCGCAACTCTCGCTTAAAGAACTGAGCGAATAAAACTTGCAAATTGGCAAAACATGCAATCAATCTAAAACCCATCAATTGAATCACCTAGACAAACCAAATTTTAAATTCTAAAATCAAACAAGAATCATGACCTTTTGCATAGTTTCACCAAACCCTAGAAATAAAACTAACAAGAGATTCAACAATTAAATTCATGGAGAAAATTAAATTCAAATTTAATGGAGAAACAAACATTCAAAGATAACAATGATAAACAAGAACAAGAGATTAGAATTGAAACTAATACCTTTAATATAATTAAAATTACAATGTCCAAGTGTTGATTAACAATCCTCCATGGCAAGTAATATGAGAAATCTCTTCAATATCAAACCCTCAAAATAGAGAAAAAAAAAAACTAACTCTGGAAATTCCCCTCAAAACCTATTTATATCCTCCTCAAAAGAGATTGGAGGATACGGGAAGTTACTAAAAAAAAATAACTGCAGGACCCGGGCGGGTATGTGGAAACCCGGGCGGGTATGTGGAAACCCGGGCGGGTGCGAAGCATAACTAAATCTCAAAGATCAAAAAGTTTCTAAGTTCAGGAGTAAACCCGGCCGGGTATGTGGAAACCCGCCCGGGTACGCAGCAGAGCATTTTAATCTTCAATGGAAGCCTGGCCGGGTATGTGGAAACCCACCCGGGTATGAGAGTCTCACCCGGCCGGGTATGTGAAAACCCGCCCGGGTATGAGAGGCTCACCCGGCCGGGTATGTGGAAACCCGGCCGGGTGCGTGTGGCAACTTTTTCTTCCAAATAGCGTCTTCAAATTCTTCTAAGTATCAAGTGCAAACCCGGTCGGGTATGTGGAAACCCACCCGGGTATGAGAGGCTCACCCGGCAGGCTATGAGGAAACCCACCCGGGTATGAGACCTGGTCAGCACAAAAATGACCTTTGAGTAGCTTATGACCTTCCAACTTGCAAATCTCGCTCCAAGAGTCGATTCCTAGCATAATTAGAGCTTTGTACCTACAAAATAGATAAGAAACAAACACTCCAACCAAGCATAAAAACCAATAGAAAATTGAGCAAAATACGCGTGAAATGCTATGAAAATACAATGGGGGCATGGTAGAAAATAATATATAAAATACACACATCAAACTCCCCCGAGCCGAACCTTTGCTTGTCCTCAAGCAAACAAGACAAGGTTCTAAGAATAACAGTATGCTTCACCCTATAAAAGCAACATCGCAAAACACTTGTGATCACATCCTCTCAATCAAAGCATTCAAATAGTTCATTACCAATCCAAGAGTAAAATATCATACAAGCGAATTCAAGCCTTATCACTAAGGAATAACGAGAAATCAAGGAAAGAGTTCTCACGAATGACACTCCTCTATCTGTGGCGAGTATAAAATGTACTCGATCGCTCTCCGCCCACAAATATGCAAAAGATGTGCATATGAATGAATTTTTGTAGCCTAAAATGCTAATAAGGCACCCTCCCATCTCAACAATACTCATGTGTTTAAAAGGGAAATAATATCACTCGACCTATAGAAGTCGACTCGAAATGCATCACATACTCTTAAATCTTGGCAAAATATTAAATCGAGGAAGCACATATAACTGCATGATTATCAAGAAGGTCTTTATTAAGCTTGTAATGGGGTTTGGGTCAAAGGTAGGATTCAATTTGAAAATATGCGAGCTGAAAGTCTATTTTGGGGGAGCATAATCTAAAAAGTAACGTAGCCTAAAGATGAGGCTAAAACAACTCCAAATAACTTTAACTCATAACTACCGAACCAAATGGAAAGCACCGTCATATCATCATTAAATTAATAGAAATTTACAACTTGCAAAGGTGAAAAAGTACAACAAATTAAAAGATGTGAAACGAAATTTTTATTTTTATTTATTTATTTATTTACCTTTTTTTTTTTTGTAAACCACTCCCGATTGCTAAACCATTTTATTCATAAACTCACAGCCACACAATTTTATTTTATTTTTTTTTGGGAACTGCATGAATATGAATAATGAAAAGATGGTAATATATGACAAACCAAGAGAGCTTTTTTTTTTTTTTTGAAACTACATGAATATGGACAATGAAGAAGATGATGATATATGACCAACTAAAGAAGCACTCTCCAACAATGAGGAAACAATCAACCTAACTCAAGTACCCCATGCAAGTAAATGTGAGCCAAATGACAGAATATATATCGCCCACTAACCAACCAAATGCTCCCCCAAGCTAGACTTGGGTTGATCAAATAGGGTCAAAAAGGTTTATAATGCGATTAGTTATGAAAGAAAATATAGGGCTTAAAATAAAAGATCAAATGGCAATTTATGTCTTTGAAAACAGTGTTGCACGGTTTCTAGCGAATGAGGGCCTTCTATCATGCTCATCATGCAATTACATAGCTAACAAGACTAGTACCAAGCCAAGATGGAGATCAGTGATACACCAGGAACTAATCACTCAAGAAGGAAATAGTGAGATAAAAATCAAAGTCCAAATCCTTACAAGGTAAACTCTTCCTTGTTCCAAAAAATAGATAATAATGCTCAAAAACACAAGTTTCAATAATACCAAGGAATCGGAAAAAGAACCCAAAAGTCTACAATGACCAGTCTCAGCAATCACAAGTGTTAAAAATTTTAACCATAGGGCACAGGGAAACATACTTTGTCAAAAAGATCCAAAGGGGCATCGAGGGAGAAAAAAATACATTACAACTAAGAAAGCAGTACAATATTTTTGGTCACATGTAAACTCCCACTCCTAATGAGTGGTACAAACCACGCAACAATCCTAAGAAGGCAATAAAAACAGTCAAAGCTAAATTATGAAAAGAGTTGGGAAGATCTCACTAATTAACTTCCTAATGCAAGCTGAAGTACTGAAAATTATAACGTTATCCAAAGCGCGACTTGCAAAAGAACCTCCAAAAGGAGAGAAACGACCAACTCCAACCAAAACAACTACACTAAAAGCAGTATAATATATATAAGAAAGTAAGCCAAAGCAACAATCAAGATCCCCCCCCGCCCAAGCTAAATCAAGCACTGTCCTCAGAGTTTGAGAGGGCGGCAAGAGCCTACTAACCCAAGGGGATAAAGTCATTATCCTGCTGCTCATCATCATCGTCATCATCCTTATAGGTAGGAGGGGGAGAATACCAATCAGAATACTAAACGTCGGCATGAAAATGACCTTGCTGATGATGATAGTCAAGCAGTGGTCGAAAAGCAGCCTGAGATTGGAGCTCGAAGTGAGTGAATCGAGTGTCCAAAGAGGTCAATTGGGCGGCCATTTGCTGCTGAGATAATTGCATAGCATTGAAATTATCGATCATGAGCTGTTCAAAAGGGGAGTACCCTTGGGGAGACACCGGAGATGGTCCCAGCGGAGGTCCCGTACGAGCTCTAGAGGACTCAGCAGGGAAAGCCGCAGAAATAAGTAATGAGCCCGGTTGGGCTCCAAAGATGGTAAATCCTATGTCGGCATATCAATATAAAAGGGGGGACGGGAATGAATTTTCCACCAAAAACCCCCCTTACTACCCTCCACCAAATAACCACATTGACAAAGGTGCTGTAAAGACAATACACAATCAGTACGAACTACCGCATCATCAGGAATTTGAAATTTAGTCGCGATGCGAGTGACCAAACCCCCAATAACAACACCCTGGCTCGAAGAAAGTGCATGGCGGGAAATGGATAACAGGTGTTTCCAAAGGAAAACAGGAATGTTAATATTGATATCTGTATGTCCCGCCAAGAAATACTTAGCCAAAATGTTTAAATCCAAACTACCAGCAGAGTGAGGGTCGGCTCGACCAAACAAGTACTGAAGAATTTCAAACACACACGCACACATGGATGATGAACTTGATTAATATGCATGTGTGATGTGTTAACATTGGTCAGTCTAGTTAAACGACGAAATAATTCACATGCCTCACCTCCTTGGGGTATTCGCAAATCTCCTCCCGTAGGGAGGCCAAAACATTTAGCTAATTGCGAAATGGTCAAGGAAATGGTCAAGGAAAAACATTTTGCTCCTATCACTAACATCTTCCCACAATGAACTCACAAATTCTAGTGTAAGATGCTCATGAGTGTTATGACATGCATTAAACAGAGTAGACAATCCAAGAGAAGCAAATAAATCACGGGTGGGTTCGAGAGTACCTAATCGTTCGAGTGCCGAACGATCGATCCACTTAGATGATACAATGAGCCCTTTGAGATGTTGAAACTTTTGTCATTGATCCTCATTGCAGAAAATAACGTCGGGAAAATCCTTATCGCGCTCAATGGCTGGAACTATAGGTTGTGAGGTAGACCCCGAAGCTCGTGCCCGCTTGCTTGCCATTGCACTCCCGTTTTTTTTTTGGAAATTGATGGGTGGATGAGGAGAACAAAAGAATGGGTAAGAAGAAAGTTGTAGGAATTGGGCTAATGTAGTTGGAGGGTGAAAATAAAAAATAAAAAGAGAAATGAGTAAAGGTTGAGATTTGAAGAAATGGGTGAAATTGATGAAAAAGAAGTAGTGAATGGGAAAGAGAATGAGAAGAGGAAGAGGATGGTGAAATTTTTAGGTATTTTTGATGAAGGAAAAATGGAGAATTTGAGGAAAGAGATTTAGGAAAGTTGAGAGTAATGGAGGAAGAGAGAGAAATTGATGGAGGAAGAAGGTGAAGTGGTGAGTGAAGTGTGAATGAGGGAAAGGAAAGAAAGAAAGAAAGGAAAAAATATATATATATACGGTGGGGGAGTTGAGCGGACCCGGGCGGGTGAGGGAATACCCGGGCGAGTGTGGGTGCAAAACCCGGGCGGGGGAGCATAAACCCGGGCGGGTGCGGGAATTTGTTCCTTTTTCTTCTTTTCTCTTTTTTTTTTTTGAAATAATGTGTACACTCAAATCGGGTTACCTCCCGATAAGTGCTGGTTTTTAAGGTCCCGCACGACCCTCTTGTTCGACCAACTTAAGAGGAGGAAGAAGGATGAAGGTGGATGACTTCCATCGTTCCAACCAAATTTCCTTCATGGTAAAGCTTTAAACGTTGTCCATTAACCTTGAAAACATCACCTTTCTCATTTCTCAATTCCACGGAGCCGAACTTATTCACATTAGTAACCAAGAAAGGACAGGACCATCTAGACTTTAGCTTTCTGGGAAAGAGCTTGAGTCGAGAATTGAACAATAAAACCTTATCTCCTTTTGCAAACTCTCTTGGGAGGATCTTCTTATCATGCTATTTCTTAGTTTTCTACTTGTAAATCCGAGCACTGTCATAGGCAGACAATCGAAACTCATCCAACTCATTAAGTGGAAGAAGCCTCTTCTCCCCCGCCAACTTGTTATCCATGTTAAGCTCGCGAATTGCCCAATGAGCTTTGTACTCTAACTCGACGGGAAGATGACATTATTTTCCATACACAAGCCGGTATAAGGAAGTGCCAATAGGTGTTTTGAAAGCTGTTCTGTAGGCCCAAAACGTGTCATCAAGCTTCATACTCCAATCTTTCCTAGACTTTGTAACCACCTTTTCCAATATAGATTTGATCTCGCGGTTGGAAATCTCAACTTGACCGCTTGCTTGGGGATGATATGCAAGTCCAGTACGATGATAAACTCCATACTTCTTGAGAAGAGATTCTAACTTTCGTTCATGAAAATGCGAACCACCATCACTAATGAGAGCTCTGGGAACCCCAAATCTCGGAAATATGACCTTGCTTAGAAGCCGGATGACCACTTTAGAATCATTGGTGGGAGATGCGATTGCTTCAACCCACTTAGAGACATAGTCGACAGCGACTAAAATGTAGCAATTCCCATTAGAAGATGGGAAAGGTCCCATATAATCGACACCCCAAACGTCAAAAATTTCGACCTCAAGAATACCAGTTTGGGGCATCTCATGGCCCCTCGAAATGTTATTGGTCCTCTGGCAAGAATCACATGACATAACAAAAGACTGAGCATCCTTGAACATCGTGGGCCAAAAGAAACCAGACTCATTCAGCTTGCGAACAGTTTTATCTGGCCCATGATGTCCCCCATAGGGTGAGCTGTGGCAGCGCTGGAGGATCCCATGGACTTCCTACTCAGGAATGCACCTGCGATAAATTCCATCTGCACAATCACGGAAAAGAAAAGGATCATCCCAAAAATAATATCTAACATCATGCAAGAACCTTTTCTTTTGTTGGTAGGACAAATCAAAAGGCAAAATGCCGCCTACCACATAGTTAGCATAATCCGCAAACCACGGACCTTGTGATGTGACTGCAAACAACTGATCATCAGGAAATGAATCATCAATAGAGGAGGAGATCTTACCATCATCATACCTGATTCTAGACAGGTGGTCTGCAACTACATTCTCTGCTCCTTTCTTATCACGAATCTCAATATCGAACTCCTGAAGTAAGAGAATCCACCTAATAAGCCTTGGTTTGGCTTTCTTCTTAGCAAGAAGGTATTTTAAAGCTGTATGGTCAGTATACACAATAACCTTGGAACCAAGAAGATATGATCTAAATTTTTCTAAGGCATCAATAACAGCTAAAAGTTCCTCCTCAGTGGTGGCGTAGTTGAACTGAGCCTCATCCAATGTCTTGCTAGCATAATAAATGGCATGCAAGACCTTGTCCTTTCTTTGACCGAGCACAGCTCCAACCGCAAAATCACTTGCATCGCACATAATCTCGAATGGGAGTTCCCAATCGAAAGGGCGAATGATGGGTGCGGTTATGAGAGCTTGCTTTATCCTATTAAAAGACTCAGCACATTCCTCAGTAAAGTCAAAAGGTGCATCTTTAAGAAGAAGTTGGGTTAGTGGTTTAGCAATTTTAGAAAAATCTTGAATAAAGCGGCGGTAAAACCCTGCATGGCCAAGAAAACTCCTTACCCCTTTCACAATGACTGGTGGTGGTAATTGCTCAATCACCTGTACCTTGGCTCGATCTACCTGTATGCCCTTATCAGAAATAATGTGGCCAAGAACCACACCCTCAGTCATCATAAAGTGACACTTCTCCCAATTTAAAACCAAATTACATTCTTCACATCTTTTCAAAACTTTAGTGAGATTAGCCAAACAAGATTCAAAAGAACTACCATACACACTAAAGTCATCCATAAAAACTTTCATGATAGACTCTATGAAATGAGAGAAAATGCTCATCATGCAACGCTGGAAAGTAGCTGGTACATTACATAACCCAAATGGCATTCTACGATATGCAAAAGTACCATAAGGACAAGTGAATGTTGTCTTCTCTTGGTCATCAGGATGAATGGGAATTTGGAGGAATCCAGAATAACCATCCAAATAACAAAAATATTTATGACAAGCTAACCTTTCAAGCATCTGATCAATGAAGGGGAGAGGGAAATGATCCTTATGAGTAGCTAAATTCAGTCTCCTGTAATCAATGCACATGCACCAACCAGTGACAGTTCTAGTGGGAATTAATTTATTTTTATCATTTTTAACAACAGTCCTCCCACCTTTTTTTGGAACCACTTGCACAGGACTTACCCACTTAGATGCAGCAATAGGAGAAATAATGCCTGCGTCAAGTAGTTTCAATACCTTATTTTTCACGACTTCTTGCATGTTAGGGTTTAAGCGCCTTTGTGGTTGAATACAAGGCTTGTGATCTTCTTCTAAATGAATCCTATGCATGCAAAAGTCGGGACTAATACCTTTCAAATCATCAACACTATACCCAATGGCCTTCTTATGAGTTTTCAGAACATCCAACGGCGCCAAATTTTGATAAGTCGTTTTACTACCAAAAATAATTCCTAATTCACCTAACTAGTATAGTTGGGAAAGTTGGGCATCATTGAGTGTAGTGCTGACGATAACAGGATGGAGCTCTTGCTCATCAAGAAAAACATACTTAAGATGGGAAGGGAGAGGTTTTAGTTCAGGCTTCTTTACCTCAACTTTGCATACAGGCCGAACTAACCTCTGAACTCTCTTGCTCATGCTGTGACTAAGCTCTTCATTACAAAGAGCTTGTTCAATAGCATTAATTTCAGTCTTCCAAATGCTAGCATCACCTGTAGAAGATACAAGACAAAGAACTGCCTCCAAAGGATCTGTCATAAGAGTTAAGGGCAAGTTATCATGACAAATTACATCAACTACATCAATAGCATAGAATTTTTCCTCAAGCATGGGACCTTTCAAAGCATTGCTCAAATTGAAAGTTATATTGTCATCCCCCACAAAAAGTGTAAGTCTACCATTTTCACATCAATAACTGCTCCTGCCGTATGAAGGAAAGGTCTTCCTAAAATAATAGAAATTTGTCGATCTTCCTCCATATCAAGAACAACAAAATCAACAGGGATATAAAACTTACCTACCCTAACAGGGATGTCCTCTAAAATACCCAAAGGATATTTAACAGAACGGTCGGCCATTTGTAAAGTAATATTGGTAACTTTCAGATCTCCCATTTTAAGTTTAGAACAGACAGAAAAAGGCATTACACTGACACTAGCTCCTAAATCACATAAAGCTTTATCAATAAACAGTGTCCCAATGTGACAGCGGATGGAGAAACTACCAGGATCTTTCAGTTTTGGAAGGGATTTGTTTTGTAGCAAAGCACTACATTGTTCAGTAAATGCCCGTTTCCACCTCACTAAAAGCTTTTTTCCTAGTCAATATGTCCTTCATGAATTTAGCATAAGCAAGCACTTGTGTGATTAATTCAGTAAAAGGAACTGTTACCTGCAAATTCTTAACCACCTCCAAGAACTTACCGAACTGCTTGTCAAGTTTGTTCTTCAATTGGCGGTTGGTGAAAGGAAGTGTGATGGGCGGCACTTGCAATGCCTCTTCTTTTGCTTTCTCTTTCTCGTGCACTGCCTCAGAAGGTGCTTCATCAATAACCATTTTAGGAATGCCCACATCTTTCGAATTTGACTCTTCATTGCGAGGCATGGGTGGCTCATCATAACTCAACCCGCTCCTTGTAGTGATTGCATTGGCGGTCTCTTTGCCATGTGGTTGAGTGGGTTGGCCGGGCAATGCTCCTGCTTGTCTAGAGGAGCTAGATGCAGCTAATTGAGCGACTTGAGTTTCAAGCATTTTATTGTGAGTACCGAGTTGCTCAAGCTGTTTGGCCATTTGGGCCATCATGTTTTTCAATTCCCCCAATTCAAATTGGGGTTGTTGGTTCTGAAATTGCTGTTGTTGATGGCCTTGAGGAGGCCTTTGGAAACCGGGTGGTCCTTGATTGGGCTGAAATTGTTTGATGTTGCCCATATTGTTGTTGTGGTGCTTGCGGTGGAAAGTGTTGCTGTTGAGGATTTAACACATTGTTGCTGCGATATGACAAGTTAGGATGATTTCGAATTCCAGGATAGTAGCTATTGTTGTTGAAAGGAGGACGAGCTTGAAAAGCATTGACTTGCTCTGGCACTCCCATAGCTCCATTGGGATTAACAGAACACTCCATTAGAGAATGAGCATGCACACCGCAAAAATCACAAGCAACTCCACTTTGGCTAGATGTAGCCATAGCATTGACTGGCATAGATGTATTAGCACTCATGCGCATCCCATCAATTTCCGCATTCAAAGCTGAGATTTGTGATGACAGAAGGGAATAAGTTTCAACTTCATGCTTCCCCTTCCTTGGTGCTTGAGCTGCGCGCCTAGAAGAGCTATTCCATTGATTTTCAGTAAGAGTATCCAAGAGTAAAATAGCCTCAGAAGTTTGTTTGTTCATGAAAGAGCCGCCAGCCGCACCATCTACCATCCTCTTAGTCTCATTATCAAGACCATTATAAGAAGATTGCATAAGAAATTCCTTCTCAATACCGTGATGAGGGCACATATAATAGTAATCTTTGAATCTCTCCCACGCATCATGAAAAGTCTCCCCCGCATCTTGTGAGAAACTATAGAGCTTAACTCTGTAGTCATGAGTCTTATAACCGGGATAATACTTCACTAGGAAAACATCAGACAATTGCGCCCAAGTAGTAATGGTATTGGGAAGAGAGTTATACCAACGTTGAGCCTTGCCCGCCAAAGAGAAACGAAAAAGGTACAAGTAGAGCTCGTCGTCAGTCATCCCAGTAATCTTTTGTAAAGAACATGCTTGAAGGAATTTCTGTAGATGATCAACGGGTTCTTCATTGTCAAGACCATAGAACTGATTTCCCGTGATCATATTCATAACATGGGATTTGATGTCAAAGTTTCCAGCATTAGTAGTCGGCATCCTAATCCCCGCGGTAACATTGCTAGCCTTGGGCTGTGTAGACTGCCTAAGAGTTCACTCGGGAGCCTGACCTGCCATGTCAAGAGATTGAGAGGCCTGTTGAGCTTGTTTACGAGCCTCCGCCCTCCTTTTCTTTGCACTTGCGTGTGTTCTACGAGCAGTTGCCTCAACCTCAGGATCAAAAAGCAAAGGTTGCTTGTTGGTACTCCTGGTCATGCACAAAAACACTAAAACAAACATAAATATGCTCGAAGAACAGTTGTTCCTCGAGTGGGTTAGCAAAAGCAAACGCTAAATTCAAAAAGCAAAACTGTTGCCCTTCCCCGGCAACGGCGCCAAATTTTGATAGGTCGTTCTACTACCAAAAATAATTCCTAATTCACCTAACTAGTATAGTTGGGAAAGTAGGGTGGAACCACTGTGGAAGGACAATTAAAATCACAATTTGAACCAAGTTCACTATTGCTAACGATCAAATGTTAGATTTTTGTTTATCTAAGTAGAACGCAATAACAAGAGATGAATAAAATTCAATAATTAAAAACCTAGGGCTAAAAGGATTCACTATGCATCAATCATGATTCATGAACAATAATTGGGATAGGAATGAATATAGGCGAAGGAAGATGTTGCTCTCACAAACAAATTCGACAATCAAACAATAAAACAAGCTATCGCGATTAAAGCTTAATTGTTCAAAGAAGGAAATCGTTCACTCAAACTTGCAACTCTCGCTTATAGAATTGAGCGAATAAAACTTGTAAATTGGCCAAACATGCAATCAATCTAAAACCCATCAATTGAATCACCTAGACAAACCAAATTTAAATCCTAAAATCAAGCAAGAATCATGACCTTTTGCATAGTTTCACCAAACCCTAGAAATAAAACTACTCACTAAGCATATTAAAACTAATAAGAGATTCAACAATTAAATTCATGGAGAAAATTAAATTCAAATTTAATGGAGAAACAAACATTCAAAGATAACAATGATAAACAAGAACAAGAGATTAGAATTCAAACTAATACCTTCAATATAATTAAAATTACAATGTCCAAGTGTTGATTAACAATCCTCCATGGCAAGTAGTATGAGAAATCTCTTCAATATCAAACCCTCAAAACAGAGAAAAAAAAAACTACCTCTGGAAATTACCCTCAAAACCCATTTATATCCTCCTCAAAAGAGATCGGAGGATATGGGAAGTTACTAAAAAAAATAACTGCAGGACCCGGGCGGGTATGTGGAAACCCGGGCGGGTGCGAAGCATAACTCAATCTCAAACATCAAAAAGTTTCTAAGTTCAGGAGTGAACTCGGCCGGGTATGTGGAAACCCACCCAGGTATGAGAGTCTCACCCGGCCGGGTATGTGGAAACCCGCCCGGGTATGAGAGGCTCACCCGGCCGGGTATGTGGAAACCCGGCCGGGTGCGTGTGGCAACTTTTTCTTCCAAATAGCGTCTTCAAATTCTTCTAAGTATCAAGTGCAAACCTGGTCGGGTATGTGGAAACCCACCCGGGTATGAGAGGCTCACCCGGCCGGGTATGAGGAATCCCAACCGGGTATGAGACCTGGTCAGCACAAAAATGACCTTTGAGTAGCTTATGACCTTCCAACTTGCAAATCTCGCTCCAAGAGTCGATTCCTAGCATGATTAGAGCTTTGTACCTACAAAATAGATAAGAAACAAACACTCCAACCAAGCATAAAAACCAATAGAAAATTGAGCAAAATACGCGAGAAATGCTATGAAAATACAATGGGGGCATGGTAGAAAATAATATAAAATACACACATCAAGGTGGGATGCAGATAGGGTGAAGAAAGGTCACTTGCTCACACATCCATCTGATTCTCCGGAGTGGAAGAGTATTGATAGCTTGCATAAGACTTTTGGGGATGAGGTTCATAATTTAAGGCTTGGACTGTGTACGAATGGAATGAACCCATTCGGCAATCTTAGTTCTCAACATAGTACTTGGCCGGTACTTTTAGTGATCTATAATTTGCCACCTTGGTTGTGTATGAAGCGTAAGTACATTATGCTTTCGCTTCTTATCTCGGGTCCTAAACAACCTGGCAATGACATAGATGTATATCTTGCACCTCTCATTGAGGATTTGAGAAAGATGTGGGATGAAGGCGTTTCAGTGTTTGATGCATATGCTAATGAGGAGTTCACCTTGCGTGCAATGCTTTTATGCACCGTTAATGATTTTACGACATATGGAAACTTATCGGGGTATAAGAACAAAGGGAAGAAAGCATGCCCAATATGTATCGATGACATGGAATCCACGTGGATTCCTAAGTGCAAACACGTATTCATGCACCATCGAAAGTTCCTCTCATGAGACCACCAATATCGTAAGAAGAAGAAGTTGTTCAACGGGGAGGTTGAGGACCGTTTAGCTCGTCGACCATTGAGCGGTTATGAGGGTTTTTAAGCGTTTTTGGCACTTTTGCGCATAAAGTAGCTCAAACTTGGTTTGTCTTGCACGAAACTTGGCACACAACACTATTTGGTATATATTATTGTGTTGAAGTGGTTAGAATTGAAAATCATAGTCATATGCTAGAAATTACGTGTTAAGTTGTGATTTTAAGGGTTTTTAAGCGTTTTTGGCACTTTTGCGCATAAAGTAGCTCAAACTTGGTTTGTTTTGCACGAACGTTGACGCACAACACTATTTGGTATATATTATTGTGTTTAAGTGGTTAGAATTCAAAATCATAGTCATATGCTAGAAATTACGTGTTAAGTTGCGATTTTAACGGTTTTTAAGCGTTTTTGGCACTTTTGCGCATAAAGTAGCTGAAACTTGGTTTGTTTTGCACAAAACATGGCACACAACACTATTTGGTATATATTATTGTGTTGAAGTGGTTAGAATTGAAAATCATAGTCATATGCTAGAAATTACGTGTTTAGTTGCGATTTTAAATGTTTGTAAGCGTTTTTGGCATTTTGCGCATAAAGTAGCTCAAACTTGGTTTGTTTTGCACGAAACTTGGGAGACAACACTATTTTGTATATATTATTGTGTTGAAGTGGTTAGAAATTAAAATCAGTCATATGCTAGAAATTACGTGTTAAGTTGCAATTTTAAGGGTTTTTAAGCGTTTTTGGCACTTCTGCGCATGAAGTAGCTCAAACTTAATTTGTTTTGCACGAAACTTGGCACACAACACTATTTGGTATATATTATTGTGTTGAAGTGGTTATAATTGAAAATCATAGTCATAAGTACGTATTAAATTGAGATTTTATGCGTTTTTATGCTTTTTTGGCACTAACATCTATTTTCTCTTAGTGCTTTCGACAACCTTCTAATTTCGTTGATTGCGGCTACTACAATCTTAAATACATGGAAAATATCTTAAAATCCTTAAAGGAGATTGGAGTCGAAAACATAGATGCCGTAAGTATTTGTTACGTTCTTAAATTATTATTAATTGTAAAATCTAATGTTTATTAATCTTTTAATTTTATATTATATTATAGGTTTTATAGACATTCCGATGGAAATACGCCCTCTGAGAAGTGGAGAGATGCGCGAATTAAAAGACAAGATTGCCGCGTATCTTGCTAATTTTTGTCCTTGATAAATTGTAATTAGTATAGCTTTTATAGGACTTTAATGTATATTATATATATATATATATATATATATATATATATATATATATATATATATATATATATATATATATATATATATATATATATATATATATATATATATATATATATATATATATATATATGTACGTACATAATATATTTTATTATATTATATAGACGATCGAGAGTTTATTATTACAAAGAGATTATTGGTGATTATTTGTGATTATCATTGGATTATTATTGGATTAATCATTGTTATTACATTGTACATTATAATTGGATTATTATTAGTATAAAACAAAAAAAGAAAAAAAAATACCAAGTATTTGCTGCGGTCAACACAAAACCGCAGCAAATAAAGAGGAGTATTTGCTGCAGTCAGCCTCAAAACCGCAGCTGATAATGCCACTTATTTGCTGCGGTTTTGGGGCTGACCGCAGCAAATACTCCTCTTCATTTGCTGCGGTTTTGTGTTGACCGCAGCAAATAATACCCTTTTTTGCTGCAGTTTTTAACCGCAGCATTTAAAATAGGCCATTTGCTGCTATCATTATTGCTTGGGGCCAAAACCGCAACAAATAATTGCTAAAAAACCGCAGCAAATGAGGTTTTTTCCACTAGTGTAAATATGTGGAAATGGGCCTCCTATATTTGTGGATCTAATATTGACTATTTTCTTGTGATAAATAGGTTTAAATAATATTTTAATCATAACATGATTAGTCTATAAATAACCTAATCTATAATTAGTCTTGTGTTTTATGAGATAAATAAATTAGACTACGTATTATTCATGTTTGAATTATATGTTTTTAGTCTTGAATTAAATTGGGTTATCTAATAAATTAAAATAAGTGAATTAATTAGTGAACAAGACTTTTTATGCTAAAAATAAACCTTCCTAATAATCTAAAACCGCTTTTCCCAAGCTTATAGATACGTTTGCAAGTGTTCATAGTAGGGATGACAATAGGTCGGACTCGGCTCGAATTATACATACTCCTACTTTGCTTCGGATAATAGTCGGACATTTTTTCTCAGTCCACCTCTCCTCGAATTTTGGATTATGCATATTCCAAGTTTGCCCCGACTCGAACGTCGGATGCGGAGTCGGATTTTTATCAAACTTTATCGTTGTGATATTGTACTAATGATTTTAAAAAATACAAAATTAAAAAAATATATTTTTCAAAAAAATATATTTTTCATGTACAATTTAACAAAAAACTATGTACTTTAAATTCAAGTTTAACAAGAAAAATAGTCCTACTACCATAATTTAACAAAATTTTCTCGCATTTTGATTTGACGTATTTTATTTTCTCTTGATCTTATTTGTCGTATTTTCATTGATTAATCTAAATAAAAATACCAAGTAGTTTTTCAAAATCAAAAATTACAATTAGTCACGTCTAGAGTTTTAAAGGAAACAAAATATTGGGGTAAAAGTCAAATTCAAAGTCGGATTCCCTTCAGGGTCAGAGTGTCGGATTTTTAATAAGGTCCAACTACGGTCCGTCTCTAACTCGGACTCGGATCGTAAAGTCTGATTCAGAGTCGGATAACTTTTCCTCGGACTCGAATCAGATTATATTCCTTGGATCGAGTCTGACTAGGGTCGGATTCGGACGAATTGCCATCCCTAGTTCATATGAAATGATGAATTTAGAAGGTAATAAAGTCTAATATAATATGTTTTGTAAAGTGTAAAAAGCTAAACGTTTAACATGTTTCTAAGTCTTGAAATGCTAAAAATAGCTAAACGCGTTTTGATCAGGAAGTCCAAAGGACCGTACAACTAACTTGCAGTCTAAGGCTTTGAAAGTCAAGTCCAATATAACCAGAAAATAAGATAAATAAGGAGATGAAGCGTTATGTTATCAACAGCTAGTTAGAAGGCGTGCCTTAAACATTGAAGCTTCATTCAAGAATCAACAGCTAGTTTATTTCCGCACTTAAGTTTTAGATTTGTTAATTGACCAAGAAAAGTTTCCAAAAAATTGTTTGAATGTTCTCACAAGCTCTTGAGCTAACAGTCTAAGGAAAAATTATAAACAGTTATACTCTCATTTCACCCCCCCCCCCCCCCCCCCCCTCTAGAGATTACTCAATCTCCCGTCAACCTTCACAGTCAAAGATTTATTGGACCCTACAAGATCCTTGAGCACATGATAGCTTATTGAAAGTTGATAGGAGGTCGAATATTCTCTTTTGGGGGGGGGGGGGGGGGGGGGGGGGGGAGGGACTGAATAGAGAGTATGGGCGTTTAAAAATTTTATCTTGAAGATCGTTTCAAGAGATTGAGGAGTCTTTCAAAACTGTTCTCTGGGATAGTTTTGAGTCTTCGTAAAACAATAACGTATGTGCGGAAATTAAACTTTAAAGAATAACACACGATATGTTAACGAGGTTTGGTTCTAAACAACCTACTTCCCGCCAATGGGTTCTCTTTCAACCCGTATGATTTCAACGCCTTTTATTAATCCGACATTAATACAAACAAGAAGATCTCACTATCTCCTCACACCACGTTATTCCCCTTGAAGAACCGTATTACAAGTCCCTTTAATAAAAGTAAATCCCAATTTCTCAGTAAAGATTACAAGTTGAACATTTTGAAAAGTATTCTAAGTCAGGCGTATTAAACTATAAAAATAATCTAACTCTTTTTAACACTTAAGCCTATTAAAAATTGTAAGAGCTAGATGAATTATAAATTACAACTCTTTTTAATACTTAGAGAATTTCTAGATCTTAAGTCAAGAGAGAATATTGTAGAAAGATGTGCATAGAGGTGTATCCTTAATTCTGAAATGAAGCCTTGTATATATAGATGTTACACCTCAATACATCCTTGAATAACAAGAAAGCTTCATTCGTTAAATTCTGTTGATCTGGATATTCTGTGCCAGTCTTCAAGACCATGAGCTTTATGTCAAACTGACGTGTACAGACAGCTTGTATAATTTCATCATTGTGTGTTGTAATTTGTCTTTGATAACCATTACTATGCTGCCACGTTAGAACTCATACAAGATATTGAAAACTCAGAAAAATCAGATTAATCAACATGTAAACACTAATTCAAATTAATTCCTATATTTAGCATTAATTCAAATAGTCATTTCCTATTTTTAGTATCAATTTAAATTACCATCTTATTTATAGAAAACTCTTTAATTAGCTTAACAACTAATTTAAATGCAATTATAACCGAGTACTATAATTAAAAAAACGTGTGTACGTTGTACTTTAACATTTAATCATTCAAATATCTTAAACATATATTTTAAATTCAAATTCAAATATAAAATATCCAATCGTTTAAGATAAGATGTGTTATAGTATATTCAAACTTAATTTCAAATAATATTAAAGTAAATTTTAATGAACCTTGACCTATTAAAATATTTCAAAGTTAATTTTAATGAACCTTGACCTATTAAAATATTTCAAATATATTTACGAAACTAAACTTATTATAAACATAATTATCTTCAAGACATTGAAACTAATTTCTAGACTTATAAATTTAACCTTAAGATAAGCTTAAGTTATTTAAGCATTTTCCAATAATTCGGACTTAAACATATATCGGTTATTAAATTTATATCCAATATGATTTAAAACTAACTTAAATAACTAAATATAATTACTTAATTTATTTTTTTAATCAATATGTGTTTGGAATTATCATCATTTAAGAGAGTTGAGTCTTCACTTATCGACTTGCTTAACCAGCATCAATTAATTGAGTGCATTACGTATTCCACGTATCTCAGTGGAGATAGTGTATCAGAGATGACTCACACGTTCATTAGCCCGAACAACTAACCATTGATGGCACCTTTTAGTACAAGAAGACACTTGTTCAGATCCAAGATAGGAAAACGTGCGATACTCATCTGGGAAGTGTAGCACTTGTGAAGGTGTTATGGTCTAATCACGTAACCGAGGAAGCCACATAGGACGCAGAGGAAGCCATGATATGCGACTATCCTTGGTTGTTTCTCGATATTATTATGATTATCGTATTATAATTATTGCATCTCCTTAGTCTTTAAATGGTATGTTTGAGGATGAACTTTATTCTAAGTTGAGTAGAATCGTAGGATTTGGGGGGATGCTAGGTCTTGATAGAATCCTAAGGTTAGTTGGTTAACATAGCTTCTTATGTGTGCACATTTTAGTTGTATGTTCAATAATGTATTGAGATAAGACTTTGGGTTTTAATTTGACTTTGAGGACGAATTTCATTTAAAATTGGATAGAATGTAACATTTAAAAAATTAATATTTTAGAATTGAGGAAAGTAAAACAAATATTAGAATGAGAATTATTTGGTGTTTAAGAATATTTCAATTATTGGGCCTAAGTGTAGAGTATATATGTAAGAAAGTAATTCTTTTATTATTATCATTATTAATCTAGTCTTTTTCTTTCTTTTTATATTTTTAAGTTTATCTTCTTTTTCTCATAAAAGCCAATTCTTTTTCCTAAATGGTTTTTCCCATTTTCTTATTTCATCTCAAATCCAACTCCCTCCTTCTCTAAACCCTCAAGAACACACATTAGCTTTTCAAAGCTTTTCTTCCCTATTTGTTTGAAGGAATCACATGCAAACACAGCCTGTTAAGCGCTTGAATTTTTGAAGGAGCATCACTGAAAACCATTTTTCCATTTAAAAACCATCACTGCTACCCATTTGTTCCCGACCTTGCATGAACAGTCGAAGAGAAAGTAGGTTGCTCACTCCTTCTCTGCATTCGACTTTGGGCCTAACAACACACCACATTTTCATCCTGGTCTTGCAACACACATTGAAAATCAACACATTTCTTCCTCTGATTGGCTAATAAAACAACACATTCCCAGAGTACTTCATGTTGGGATTGATTCAAAAAACCAACAAATTCATAGTTTTATGTCTACCGAAAAGGTAGATTGGCTTATGCCTTCTTTATTTTAATAGTTGTTGCCTCAAAATGTATGGATATACACTTTCTTTTCATAATGCTATTTTATTACTTTTATTCCTTTTATCAAAATAATCATTCCACATGAAAATAGATAATTGTTTTAAGAATTAGTTATATTGCTTATAGTTTTAAGAAATAGTTTTTCTATGAGCGCGATACACTGGGTAGGATTATGATTCTTATCCTTAATTAGTTTAATCATAGGATGAATTGGAATTGGATTATAAGAATGTGAATATTGGGGATTTAATTGAAAGATATTATAAAGATTAAAATGTTAGATAGCTGACATTCTTGAAATTAATTATGAAACTTTTTTAAGTATTGTTGAATTTTGGCTAAGATGTGTAAAATGAGTGTTGAATGGAAATTGGAGACTAGTAACAAAGGGCAATGTGATATTCTTGAAAGGATTATTAGACTTTTTGAGGATTATGGATTTTGGGTATAAATGAACACAATTGTGTTTAATTAGATGTACGAAGATGACGACAAATGTTGAGAAATTTTTTAGAGAATGTGAACAATCCTAGTTCTTTAATATGTTTGGAAATGACATGAGTTGTTGTAATGCTAGAACAGAGTTTTGGTCAAACTTAAACTTATAGCTTTAGGAGGAGATGTAATAAGTATATGTTAGTATCATAGTATCAACGGATATTTCATGATATACCACTGAGTTTCTCCAAAATTCACCATATACCACACAGAATGTTTTAATTCACCATATATCATTGAGTTTTCGTCCGTTAGCACAGAATACCATTAATGACAATTGCCGTCAGTGTGCCGTTTGTGGTAAATTATTAATTCACCGTATACCATTACATTTTTTTTTAGAAAAAATATTTCCAATGGCTGATTCTACTACCAAATTTCATGAACCCACTCTCTTCCTCTTCAAAATTTTACCTTAAACCAACTTCCCTCTTCTCAAAGTCTCTTAGATTCCGCTTCTTTTGCACTACTTCACACCATGTAGAAAACGTATCGGAAACGATTGGATGCGAGGTCCATTGTTCAATTGCTGCAGAATTTTGATGCTCCTGTAGGTATGAGATCATTCTTGAACCTCTGATTACTTGGAACATACTATCAGACTAACATATGCCATCATCTCTTTTGGATTAAATGATATACAATTTAAGGTGGGTGTCAATTTTTTGAAGACATGTTGTGTTTGGGGAAGTCAACCCTAACAATGGCGCCAGTTGAATGCGTAAGGGCATACTGGTAATTTACCACAAACGGCATACTGACGGCAGTTGTCATTAATGGTATTCTGTGCTAACGGACGAAAACTCAATGGTATATGGTGAATTAAAACATTTTTTGTGGTATATAGTGAATTTCGGAGAAACTCAGTGGTATATCATGAAATATCCGTAGTATCAAATGCTTTTTGGTGATGTTGTGATTTTGGTATGCTTCAGGAGACGATCATCGAGGAACCCTTCTAGTTGATAGCTGTGGGGTGGACTCGACTCCTTGAAACGTCGTTGGTGAGTAGTTGCAATCCCTTAAAGAGTTTGCCCAGACTACAGTTTTGAAAGTTGCTTTACTAAAGTTGTTTTTAAATTGATATTATTCAGAAAAATTTGTTATGAATTTTAATGTTGATATTGTGCTATGGTCAATGGATGGGACTTATGAGTTGGTGATTGACGGAGAAGAGGGGCATTTTTTCCCTACTCCTTATTTTTTATGCGAGTTGTCATTAAAAAATTGACTAGCTTCACCCGAGAGTGATATCGCTCGAGAGTGATATCGCTCGAGAGTGATATCGCTTTAGAGTTATGGGTGTTCCTTTAAAATAGACTCCTAGTTACACAAATATCTAGGCTAAATGTTGCTTTCAAACCGGTGGTTTGATTTTATATGTTTCATTTTGATTTTAATTGCTTCACCTCATTCAGTTAATTCTGACTCTATTGTTTCCTTCTTTTAGATTGCTCGTAGCTTCATGACCAGCCAGGATGATGGGAACTCAAGGTGATGTGTCTGTGAAGAGGAGACTTTTATATTTAAGTTTTGAGATACTCTATGTAGTAGACTTATAGAATTTGTAGAACTAGGTGTTAATATGGGTTATGTGGATTTGTGGACTTTTATATTTTTGAGGTTCTGGTATAACTGTTGGTTTTGTGTATAGTTGTCATGGCCGATGAATTTAGATATTGTGATCCAACTTTATAGCAATTTGTTGGACCCAGTCATCTTTTTCGGTACGTAACCTATGATAACTCAACTTACTTAGTTTATAAATGAGTCGAATTGTTACATGAACTCCCTGTAATTTCCTTGAAATGTATCACTAATGCACCACCATTCCATGAAGCTCATCCATATGCTCAATAATGAATGGTAATTGCAAGTACTCATAAGTCTCCATATCGGCTTCACAGAATGAATAAGTAGCTTCTTCTAAATCTACAACTCCAAACGCTAGCAACAAGGAACCTGTTTTCAACTTCCCTAAGATAGCCATCCATGGTGTTAATTGTGCTCTAGTGAGTGCCACCTTTTGCAAAATCAAATCCACTAAAGGTTTACTGAGTATTGGTGTCATTAATTCATTTATTTTTTGTATACGACTCTTGACTGAAAATTCTCCATCTTGTGAACATGTCCACTTTACACGGTCATTTATTTCTTTTCTCCGTTTGTTTGGTTGTGATAAGGTCATCGTGGTCACTTTCCTTATTATGGTTTTATTTTTAACTACCATAAGTGTATGGATGTTGTAGTAGAATTACGGGTCGAAACACAAGGAGGATATGTGTCTAGAATAATTCATTTAGCTAATCACTATCAAATAACCAAGTTTTCGTGATTTAACTACCATAAGTTTTGTACTTTGGATTAGTTCAACCTTTGACAAGACCCATTAAAAACATATTCTCAATTTTCGTGATTTTGAATGGCGATAAAAGAAATTTAACTTGTTTGGTAATTAAGACTAATATAAATTTCTACCTCAATTTTCGAATTCAACGAAAGCATCAATAAAACGTGTTGCATCCCTAAAGTGCTATGTTTAACATCGTCAACATGATGCAACTCACCAAATCAATATTAAGAAATACCAACAGAATCCTTGTAGGCCCTTTCAAATACATGTGCATTGTTTCCCATTACCTTCTAAATAAGCTAAGTAACATATTGTTTCTACTTGGTGAAAACTACATGATCTCCCACTTCAAGTGGTCATTCTCTGAGCTCGTTAACCAACTAAATTTTTTTAAATCAGCGGAGTAACATATTGTTTCTGCTTAGTATAAACTACATGATCTCCCACTTCAAGTGGCCATTCTTTGAGCTTAACCAACTGAAATTTTTTAAATGAAGAATTTTCCATGGGTTTTCGAAGCTCAAATTCTATCCTTTCCCCACCTACCTCCAAAGTTAACCTCTTTTTGCATCTATAATAGCTCTAGTAGTGGCAAGGTATGGTCAACCTAAAACGATAGGAGCACGGGTATATTAAAGTATGTACATGACTACACAGTCACATGAGAATAATAGATTTCCCAAAAATTTAAGTACATCCTTTACAATACCCTTGGAATGCCTAATACTCCAATCGACTAGCTGCAAAGTCATGCTAGTCTAGAGTAGGTTTCTCAAATTCGGTAGTCTATTATACACAGAAAGCAGAATAAGACTAACACTAACTCCTAAGTCACACAAGGCATTGTCAAAAGATAGACTACTAGAAAATAGGGATCGAGAAGCAACTTGGGACCTCAAGCTTAGGAGAAAGTTGCTTTAAGATCACCACACTGCATTTCTTAGATAAATTCACAACTCCTTGAGTCTTGTTTCTGTTAGTGGCGAGATTCTTCAAGAATCAAGCAAATGATGGAAATTCTTTCATAGCATGAAGGAAAAGGATTTTCAATTGTATATCCTTCACTAATTAGAGAAACTTTCCATATCTCTTCTCTAACTGGGCCTAGGCAAGCTTTGCGGGAATGGTAGAGGTGTAATGTAAGGTCGAGGGATTGATGGAGGTAGATCATCAGCAGATTGAGGTAGAAATTTTTCATCCTCAGATTCTTGCAGGTTGTTTTAGGGAACTTGAACCATGCCTAAAGGAGTATCCTCTAACACTTTACCACTCGTTGTAACAACCGCATTCATTCCCTTTGTTGGATTGCTTGATTCGGGTAGACTAAGAAAGGGTGAGGAGCACACAGCTAGCTACATATGTGTTCACCCATTTGAGCTATTTGTGACTCTATCATGTTGCTTTAGGTCTTATGCCACCAATGCCTCTACTTTGCTTACTTCTCTCCTCAACTCGATGTTTAATTGGTTTTGAGCTAGCATTGAAGAGAAATTCTTTATTCTTCCTCTTGTGGTGGAAGTTTTTGCATTGAAGGGCAATAATCAGGTGGAAACTTGGTAGGGAAACCGGGTGGAGTTTATTGTGGTCTAAGCCCAATTTGATGCGGATTATGCACATTGGAATATGAATTGGATATGTAAGAGCTTTTGCTGGGGGTGTATTAATTGTTAAACAATGCTTTTATCTATTCTGGTGCAGGGGTAGCGATAGGACATGCATCAGAATTGTGTGTAGCGTAACCACAAGTGACATACATAACATGAGAAAGAGCATGAGTGGTTGCCCTCCGAAATTCGGTACTTAGCTTCTCCAACCTCACTATCAACATACTTATAGCTTTCATAACATCCCCATCCGCTGTAGTTGAAGATTGCACCATTGACTCTCGTTCATTACTCCATGATGAGGAGTTTTGAGCAATAGGTTTAAACAGTGTAAGCAGCTAATCCTCAACTTTAGAGCTCATATCACAATTCACCACCACATAAAACATTTATGGTGGACTTGTGTTCATCATGAATACTGGAGTAGAAGAATTGGATGAGAAGCCGCTCTTGAATTGTATGGTGCATGTTTGAGAAGATCCTTGAACCGTTCCCAAGCTTCATAGTAACTTTCAAAGGTATTCTACTTAAGGTTTGGATTTTCGACCTAATTAGAGAAGCCTTCCTTAGAGGGAATAACCTTGTAAAAAACCTAGTAGCCAAATCTTCCCATGTTGAACATTTATTTGGTGGTTCATATTTAAGCCAAGTTTTGGCTTTGTCTCATAGGTTGTAGGGAATAAGACTTAGTCGGATGGCATCTTGAGAGACATTGTGTATGTTGATGGTGTGAAATTTTTTCAGGAAATCAAATAGATGATCATGTGGGCTTTCTAAGGGTTACCCACCAAATTGGTTTCTATCTATTAGTTGGATAAGATGTGTGTGGAGTTTAAACTTATTCGTTATAGATGATTTTACAATGCATGACGTGGTGGAGTGAGTTGGAGAGGGTCTCCCCATGTGGCTAAAAGGTTGTGGTGGAATGTAGGCCTTAGTTGGTGAGATAGGAAGATGTTGGACCTCTTGAGTTTTGATGATGACTACACTTAAGAAAATATGTGTTTAGAGATTGTGTACAGGTCGATATCCGATTAATTGTGATTGTTGATAGTACCTATGGCTTAGTTCATGGCAATGCACGTGTCAAAAGGATTCAAGGGATGTTAGAAGAAGTATATCGCTTGGGATGTAAAATGGAGACAGCAGGTCTACTGTTCCTAAGTTGGATGTTCTAGCAAAACTGGATTCTGGAAACAGCGCACTGTTCCCAAACCAAAGTCAGCCTACGTTAACTAATAAATTTTGATTTTTATTTTTTAGTTAATGTATTTAAATTAATTTGTTGCATTTATTTATTATACTTCATTGGAATAAAGTTTTTCTAAAAATCCTTTACGTGTGGTTTTCTAAAAATAATCCTTTATTTTAGGATCTATATTTAGTAAATAATGGATTTACTAAAAATAGAAATAGTGGTTGTTGAATAGATCTTAGCTATTATTCTTAACCGGTCTTTATACCTATAAATTAGCAAATAACCATTCCTAAGTATAACCGTTTCTATTAATAGCGAAAACGTTCCAACAGTTAGTACTGGAACAGGAACTATTGCTGAGAAACTGCTGCTTAAAGGACCAGCGGTTATTATTAGGAAACAGCGGTTATTATTAGGGAACAGCGGTTACTATTGCTTTAACCGTATGTTTGATTTATTCAAGGCTTATGGAAATAACCGTTTGGTAGTTTAATCCACATTACTCCCATGATCTTTTTGATAAAAGAATAATGGATTGAATTATTCCATTTTCTTAGCGATTTTAGCTCTATAAATAGTGGACTCGGTTATTCTTCAAAACTCGCCTTAGTATGAGCCATTAAATCATACGTAATTTTGGGAGAATTTTTACAAGAAAATTTTGTTTTATAAATGCCAATTAATTTATAATATTTTCTTGTGCAACTTATTGATTTTATTTTTAGAGAATTTTTTATCCTTTTTGTAAGGGTTTTTGAGAGAATCTTTGTAACTAGACTCGGGTGAGTCTAAGGGGGAATTAGATAGCTTTGAGTGAAGCTATTGAGGAATTTAGCTTTTAGTGAAGCTAAGTTTGTTGCTTTGAATGAAGCAATTTGAGAGAGAAAAGTTGGCCTAGTTGATGCGCTTCGAGTGAAGTAAGATGTTTAATGTAATTGTAACGAGTTGCCTTAAACATAGTGGAGAATTTAGAAATCCCGAGGGGTCGTGTTTTTTCCTTCTGTTTAGGCCCAGAATGTTTCCATGTAAAAATCGTTTGTCTCTTTTAATTATTTCGCACTAAGTTTAAGCTTTATTTATTTTATTCAATTCCGCAAAAACAGGGCAAAAACGCTTAAACTAGTAACAACAACAATTCAACCCCCCTCTTGTTGCTGTTTCCGTTCCTAATTGAGTCAACAATTGGTATCAGAGCACTGTTCCTAGTAGATCAGGAAACCCTGAGGGCAGAATCCTGGTGTTTCCGAAAATGTCAATTATGAACGAGCGAATGGAAGAAGGGTATTCTACTCAAAGACCGCCCATGTTCAATAGAAATTCTATACATAATGGAAGAATAGGATGGAGATCTTCATCAAAGCGGAAAATTATCAAGTTTGGAGAGTCATCGAAATTGGAGATTTTGAGGTAACCATTACTAACTCCAATCATGAAATTGCTCCTAAACCCAAACCGTATTTTAAAAAGAAGATTCTCAAAAGATAGAAATGTCTTTGCCATAAAGCAGGTTTGTTCTTCTAACTCATTTTCTGTCCATCCATCCAAATTGAGTAAAAATAAATTAATAGAGTTGCTAAAGGAGACACAAATTAAACTTGAAAATGGTAATGATAAGTGTCTCCAATTGGAAAAGGAGCTCAAAGTAAGTAAAGACCATGTCTCCTATATAAACACCTTTAGATCCGATGTCCAAAACAGATTTTTCAGTTTGTTGGACCAAAACATAATTCTAAAGGAAAATATGAAGAGAATTAGAAAGGAAAATGTTATTCTTAATATTGAGTTATCGCAATACAAATTGCTAGGCTTGAATAAGGAATTATACGACGCATCTATTAAGAACCTGTGTACAGATTTTCAAAATCTGGACAGTAGCTTTGAATTCAACCGCTCCAATAGTGATAAAATAGAGTTTGAATTAAATTCAAGAGAAAAAGGGAAAATCAAAAGTGTTCCCAAATGGATTCAAGAAGCTAAAAGTAAAAATTCAAAACGCCTAGATCACTTTAAGAATAGCAAGAAGAAAAAGGTATACGTTGATCTCCCTAGTGACAGAATCTGTTCCTTCTGTGGAGGAACTGGCCATCTGAAGGACCAGTGCACCAAAAGGGCACAGTACACTGTCTCTAACAGAAACTATGTCGATAACGTTTGGACGAAGAAAACAGATTCTTGTAAAATCGACAAGGAACCCAAGACAGCCTGGGTTCGTGTAACTAACCATTAATTTTTTTTTCAGGTCCAAGTGAGGGGGAACAGCTCATGGTATCTCGACAATGGGTGTTCCAAGCACATGAAGGGTGACAAATCTAAATTTCTCTCACTTGAAGCCTATGATGGGGGAACAGTAACCTTCGGTGACAATATGAAGGGTGAGATAATCGCCAAAGGAAAGGTTGGAAGGTCATGTTCCCATGCCATTGATAATGTATTTTTAGTCGAGAATTTGAAACATAACTTACTTAGCATTTCTCAATTTTGTGATAAAGGTAACTCTGTAAACTTTACTTCTGAAAAGTGCATTATTATTAGGAATGACACAGGAGACATCGTTCTTGAGGGAATTAGAAAAGGGAACACTTATGTAGTGGACCTGGATACTGTTCCCAAGACCAATCTAACGTGTATAAGTGTTGTAGAAGACGACCCACTTCTTTGGCATAAGCGTCTAGGTCATGCTAGTTATACATTGATTAATTCATTAAGATCAAAAGACCTAGTTAGAGGACTACCAGCTATAAAATTCCTTAAGGATGAAATTTGTGATCCTTGTGCCAAAGGAAAACAAGTTAGGTCATCTTTTAAACCAAAGAATGTTGTGACCACCTCTAAACCACTTGAACTAATACACATGGATTTGTGTGGACCTATGAGAATACAAAGCCGCAGTGGCAAAAGATATGTGTTTGTTATTGTTGATGATTATAGTAGATTTACATGGACTTTATTTTTTGTTAGTAAAGATGAAGCTTTTAATGAGTTTTTTTTCTTTCGCTAACAAAATACAAAAATCTACCAATAATCAAATTATTCACATAAGGTCAAATCATGGTAAAGAATTTGAAAATTCAAGTTTTATGAGTTATTGCAATGAACATGGATTAAGTCATAATTTTTCGGCACCACGAACACCACAACAAAATGGTGTAGTAGAAAGGAAAAAAAGAACTTTAGAGGAAATGGCTAGAACCATGTTAATTGCTAGTGGTCTACCTAGAAATCTTTGGGCCGAGGTTGTTAATACTGCATGTTATATTTTGAATCGTGTATTAATAAGACCAATCACTTCAAAGACACCCTATGAATTGCTTAATGGTATTAAACCAAATATTTCCTATTTTCGTATGTTTGGATGCAAATGTTTTGTACATGTTAATGGAAAACGAAATATAGGTTAATTTGATGAAAGAAGTGATGAAGCAGTATTTCTTGGCTATTCATCTCAAAGTAAGGCATATAGAGTTTATAACAAAAGAACAATGAGTGTGGAAGAATCCGTTCACATAATTTTCGATGAAACTAACTTTTTGTCAAGTGAACAGGATACAAATAATTTTAAGATAGGTCTTGCAAATCTTGAGAATGATGAAGAAATGAAAATGCAAGATCAAGGAACAGCAGGTGAACAGCTAATCCCAGAAGAGGCAGAAAGGAACGATCTTGATCAGGAACAACCGGTACTTCAGAACCAACAGACTGTTCCCAATACAGTTGTTCCTACAGAAGAGCAAAACAATCCAGTAGCTGAACAGAATGTTGATCAAGCTGATGAACAAGAACATGCTATTGTTCCCACAAGAGAATTTGTGCCCAAACCTTGGAAATATCAAAGTTATCATCCTCTCGATTTGATTATAAGTGATTTGAATAAAGGAACACAAACTAGATCTCAAATGAGAAACTTTTGTGCACACTTTGCGTTCCTATCATCACTCGAGCCCAAGAATCATGAAGAAGCTCTAAAGGATTCCGAATGGATCGTGGCCATGCAAGACGAATTAAATGAATTTGAAAGAAATAAAGTATGGCACTTGGAACCCAAACCGAAACACAAAAAGGTAATTGGTTTGAAATGGGTATTTCGGAATAAACTAGATGAGCATGGAATAATTGTTAGAAACAAAGCAAGGCTCGTGGTCAAAGGATACAATCAACAAGAAGATATTGATTATACCGAGACATTTGCTCCGGTAGCAAGGTTAGAGGCTATAAGAATCTTAATTTCTTTTGCTGCATTCATGAACTTTAAATTATATCAAATGGATGTGAAATGTGCTTTCTTAAACGGTTTTCTTGATGAAGAAGTTTTTGTTGAACAACCCCCAGGCTTTGAAATTACCTCTTGTCTTGATCATGTCTACAAGCTTGATAAAGCTCTTTATGGCTTGAAACAAGCTCCTAGGCAATGGTATGAAAGACTATCAAAGTTTCTGATTCAAAATGACTTTGTAAGAGGCAAAATTGACAAAACCTTATTCTTTAAGAATAGAGGTTCGGATATTTTAGTTGTTCAAATATATGTTGATGATATTATCTTTGGAGCCACCAATGAACTGTTGTGTAAAGAATTTGCCCACCTTATGAGCACTGAATTTGAAATGAGCATGATGGGAGAATTAAATTTCTTTCTTGGTTTACAAATTAAACAAACTGCTAATGGTATCTTTATTCACCAACAAAAATATATAAAAGAACTTCTCAAGAAATATGGCTTGAATAATGCTAAAACCAACAACACACCTATGGCTACAAATGTTAGATTAGATGAAGACCCAAATGGAACAAATGTTGATCAAACTATGTATAGAGGCATGATTGGCTCTTTATTATATCTAACTACTAGTAGACCTGATATTGCTTTTAGTGTTGGTTTATGTGCTAGATTTCAATCCAATCCTAAAGAATCACATCTCACTGCAGTTAAACGAATTCTAAGATATTTGAAGGGAACAGACGACTTATCCTTATTTTATCCTAAAAGTGATGTTTATGATTTGAAAGGTTTTAGTGATACAGATTATGCAGGTGATCTAGTTAATAGAAAAAGTACATCAGGTATGGTACAATTTCTTGGCTCATGTTTAGTTTCATGGAGTTCCAAGAAACAAAACACTGTTGCATTATCTACTGCCGAAGCTGAATACGTAGCAGCAGCAGCTTGCTGTTCCCAAATGCTTTGGATAAAGCAGCAGCTAAGAGATTTTGGTATTAAGTTTGAATGTGTTCCTATTTATTGTGATAATACCAGTGCCATATGCATATCTAAAGATCCAGTGCATCATTCACGAGTAAAACACATCCACATTAGGCATCATTTTCTTAAGGATAATGTTGAAAATAAAAATATTATTTTATAGCATGTAAACTCCAACGAGCAAATAGCAGATATCATGACTAAACCGCTTCCAAGGGAACATGAAAAAATGAGATTGGAACTTGGCATGATCAAGCTGCATTGAAGTGAGTGACATATGTGATCCTTAAAGTCAGAATGAAAATTGAAAAGGTCGATCAACCACAAAATCTTGATTGAAAAATCAATTATCGAAAGGATCAGGTACGCACCATTTAAAAGGATATACTGTGAATGCTCATATGATTGCTTGTTTGATTTGTTCAGATTATAGTAGCATCAAACTTTCATTTATTTTTCAATTTCATAAAAAATTTCCATAATATTTAATATATATATTTACCCAGCAATTTCCATTAAAATAGCGGGAGTTAAATCATCATAGTTCTTCACTAAATTCGTCTGTTTCCATTTCACTTTCTGTGTCCATATACCTAAATAAGAACAATGAAGCACCAAAACTCATTAAAGTAATCGTCACCTCATACTTATTAAAAGCCACTCTCTCACGGCAAATCCATCATTTCATCTTCAATTTCACTCTCAAAACCGTCTTCAACTCACTGCATTTCAGAACCGCCATCAATTGCATTTCATCATTCCATTCTTGCTTTCTCCTTTTCTTAAATCTTCAAATCACCATGAAAACTAAGAATAAAACACCAAAAATGAAGCAACCCAAACCTCTACAAATCATCCATCCAACACCTCTCATTACCGAAACTTAGTCCTCATCAAGAAAGCAACAGGAAACCCCGGTTGCCTCTGGAGTGCATGAAACCAAAAAGAGAGAGAGGGACTCTATAGTAAAGAAATCATCTTCAAAAAGGGCAAAAGTTGATGTTCAAGTAAGTGCTGAAGAGCTATCTATGAGATGATTGTTGGTTTCGGTCTTGATAAACAATGGTATGAATCCAATTTCTTTCTGCAATTTCACGCCATTTTGCAAAATCAATTTTGGGAATCTTTAATGACAGAACACTGCTGTAATCCAATGTATCCCAACTTGATGCGCGAGTTTATTTCAAATTTTTCTTTTGATCATGGCGTTTGTACTAGTGTTGTTAAGGGGATTAAAATTGAATTTAATAGTTTGATTTTATGAGGGTGGTTAGGTGTCCCCTCCACTGGATTTGATATATATGTTGTTGGATCAAAAATCAATTTTTCTGGGATAAATGAGAAGGTAGTTTGGAAGTTTCTAGGGATAAAAGAGAAAAGAGGAAAGGTTAGTCACAATGTGCTGTCAATAATGCACAAGCTGTTATACAATATAGCAAGACGATTTATTCTGCCTCGCACATCTAAAAGAAGTGAGTTTAGTTTAAGGGATGCCAAGTTAATATATTGTGTGGCTAATAACATCAAGATTAATTTTCCCTCTTTGATGATTTGTCACTTGAATGATTGTAGTTTTAAGCGTAATGTGTTAGGATATGGTGGATTGTTAACATGGATATTTATGAAGTTGGGTGTTCCTCTTGATGGTCCAAATTATCCCATGGGTCCAAATAACAAAGTAGGTGTTAAGTGTTTGAACAACTTGCATCTTAGATTAAATGCAAAAGGGACCCTTGAGAATATCTCTGAACAATCTGAGGGCACAAATGAAGAAGAAAATGAAGAAAATGTTAAGGAGGAGGAAGTAAATAAGGAGGAACAGGAGCTTGTTCCCTCTGCCACTGAGAAGGCAGAGGAGCATTCTGTGGAGGAACAGAAGGAAAATTCTTGTAAGGGGAAAATTGAGAAGGAACCTGTGAAGGATGCTGTGGTGGAAGAAGAAGAAAAAGATAAGGAGAGTTCCTTACCTGGTTCAAACCTTAGGAAGAGTCGTAGGCTAGCTTCCAAAGGAAAGAAACCTGTTGTTATTATTGATGATGACTCAGCCTCATACACAACAGCTGAACCAAGCCATCCTTCCTCACCTAAACCTGCCACACGGTCACCAATACAACCATCTTCACCACCACAGTCACCAATAAAACCATTTTCACCACCACAGTCACCAATACAACCATCTTCACCACCATAGTCACCAACACAACCATCTTCACCACCACAGTCACCTATACCATCATCACCACCACCAGTACAAACATCACAAAATCAAGGTTTAGGTGACACTACAATTCCTACAGCCCCTTTATCCTCCATTCTCCTAAAACTCACAGAATTGCAGACAAGCTTCCTTGTTTTTAAGGATGAAATTCGTGTCTCCATAGCCTCACTCTCTGCTCAAATGGACCAAATGGAAGCACGTTTGGGGGCCAAGCTTGACATAGTGGAGGTGGAAACAGAATACATAGATGATGAAGCTCCTGCATCCTAGTTCTTCCTGATATATTTTCCTATTTGTGGCAACCATCTCTATTATCAAACAATCTTTTTATGTTTTTTTTGGTACCAGCTGGGGTACATCCTTTAACAATGATTTTATGTTAAACAATTTCTTTTATGCTACTAACTATCTGTGACGATTGATCATAGCTGATCTTGTTTGCATTCATTGTTACTGCTTTTTACTTTGTGCATCCTTATTCTCTATTTGACTATGTCTATATGCTTAGTGCTGTGGTTTAATTGCTCCAATTCTTTTTGAATGATGTCAAAAGGGGGAATATTTGACACAAACTTAAATAATGCTTGAGTATGCTTAGCTCTGATTAAATCTATTATGTTGGACTTTAGGATTAGGGTTATGCTTCATGATCTCTGAACTAAGGCTGTTTGGCTGTATGCTGCTGATGATTGTTGTTTGCTTGATGATTTTGCCCTCTGATTGTCAAAATATAGCTTACGCTTTGACTGTCAAAATATAGCTAATCTATTGTCAGTATATAGTTAACATCTTTTGTTTATACATTGAAGCTCTGATTATGATTTGATTATACATGATGCTTGTTTTGGATGTATCTGTTCTATTTTTAAGTTTCTTTTAAGCTCTGATCATTTTACATCATTGTTTAAGTTTTATGATTGTATGAGTTTTTATTATGTTTATTTTTAGAGTAATTTGATTCAAGATATGCTTGGTGAATTATATTTACTAAGTTAAGAAGAGTTTTTTTAATCTCTAACATGCTCTTCAACATTGGTTTACTCTATTGTATTTAAGTTTGTTTAAAAGTTTGTCATCATCAAAAAGGGGGAATTTGTTGGACCTCTTGAGTTTTGATGATGACTACACTTAAGCAAATATGTGTTTAGAGATTGTGTGCAGGTCGATATCCGATTAATTGTGATTGTTGATAGTACCTATGGCTTAGTTCATGGCAATGCACGTGTCAAAAGGATTCAAGGGATGTTAGAAGAAGTATATCGCTTGGGATGTAAAATGGAGACAGCAGGTCTACTGTTCCTAAGTTGGATGTTCTAGCAAAACTGGATTCTGGAAACAGCGCACTGTTCCCAAACCAAAGTCAGCCTACGTTAACTAATAAATTTTGATTTTTATTTTTTAGTTAATGTATTTAAATTAATTTGTTGCATTTATTTATTATACTTAATTGGAATAAAGTTTTTCTAAAAATCCTTTACGTGTGGTTTTCTAAAAATAATCCTTTATTTTAGGATCTATATTTAGTAAATAATGGATTTACTAAAAATAGAAATAGTGGTTGTTGAATAGGTCTTAGCTATTATTCTTAACCGGTCTTTATACCTATAAATTAGCAAATAACCATTCCTAAGTATAACCGTTTCTATTAATAGCGAAAACGTTCCAACAGTTAGTACTGGAACAGGAACTATTGCTGAGAAACTGCTGCTTAAAGGACCAGCGGTTATTATTAGGAAACAGTGGTTATTATTAGGGAACAGCGGTTACTATTGCTTTAACCGTATGTTTGATTTATTCAAGGCTTATGGAAATAACCGTTTGGTAGTTTAATCCACATTACTCCCATGATCTTTTTGATAAAGGAATAATGGATTGAATTATTCCATTTTCTTAGCGATTTTAGCTCTATAAATAGTGGACTCGGTTATTCTTCAAAACTCGCCTTAGTATGAGCCATTAAATCATACGTAATTATTGGAGAATTTTTACAAGAAAATTTTGTTTTAAAAATGCCAATTAATTTATAATACTTTCTTGTGCAACTTATTGATTTTATTTTTAGAGAATTTTTTATCCTTTTTGTAAGGGTTTTTGAGAGAATCTTTGTAACTAGACTCGGGTGAGTCTAAGGGGGAATTAGATAGCTTTGAGTGAAGCTATTGAGGAATTTAGCTTTTAGTGAAGCTAAGTTTGTTTCTCTGAATGAAGCAATTTGAGAGAGAAAAGTTGGCCTAGTTGATGCGCTTCGAGTGAAGTAAGATGTTTAATGTAATTGTAACGAGTTGCCTTAAACATAGTGGAGAATTTAGAAATCCCGAGGGGTCGTGTTTTTTCCTTCTGTTTAGGCCCAGAAGGTTTCCACGTAAAAATCGTTTGTCTCTTTTAATTATTTCGCTCTAAGTTTAAGCTTTATTTATTTTATTCAATTCCGCAAAAACAGGGCAAAAACGCTTAAACTAGTAACTACAACAATTCACCCCCCCTCTTGTTGCTGTTTCCGTTCCTAATTGAGTCAACAGAAGAGATGATTAAATGATGGTGAATGCGGTGAGTTTGGGGGTGTCATATCAAGAATAGGGACCATTGAAGTTCCAGTTTCTCTTCTTCTTTTCTCTCCTCCAAGATGGCGTAGGACGGATTCACAAACAACAGACCAAGTATTATATGAACTGAGAAAAAGAAAGCAAACTAATTGTACAAAGCAATTAATCAAACTAAATTATTATTGACAACGCTTCCCCGAAAACGACACCAATAAATAGTTAGGGTTTTTTAATACACCAAAAGCGTACGAGTATTTTAGTACGATTACGAGTGGAACCACAAGCAGGCTATGTATCTTGAATAATTCAATTGATTAATCACTATCGAATAAAAAAATTATGATTAGTTAAACTAAATTATGTTTGTAATGATATAAATAAAACTTAATTCAACAAGAGAAAAAGGTCTAGGGAAATGGTAATCCCTACTAACATGTATAGCATTAGACATTTAAGTTCAATGTTCATTATGTTATCTAGCTTTATCGACTAACCACGAATTAGATAACGTTCTACATCTAAACTTTCGTGATTTGATTAATTTAACCTTTAACAAGACTAATTAACAAAGAAGTTCAATTGATAATGATAACAAAAGAGTACAATTGATAATGATAAATCCAATGACAATAAGAAAACAATATATGGAACAAAACTAATTGAGAATTCTAGGGTGTGACAAAGGAAGATTGAAATTAACAATAAAGATTAACAAAAAAATTAAGATGAAGAAATGACTTAAGGAAGATTAAAGATTGATAACAAAAGCATAAACTAAATTAGGGTTTCTATTCGAAAGTAAAAGGAAGTCCCCTCAAAGACCTAAAAGAAGAGTATTTACATCCTCCTTTTTTTAATAGCTACTACACTTCTGTTTTTCACGGTATCTAATGCATGATTTTAATGTTTAATATCTTTAATATCACATGATAAATAATTCTAAAAAGTTAACATTATGATAATATGTCATAAGATGAATCAAACAAGATCTCACTTGACTATGTTTTACATTTATACATGGAGAAATATATACCAAAAAAGATCAGTTTATGAACAGTAATTACTACAGAAACTGTAACAACCTTAAAAAACCAGAGGAAGTATATCATAGGTTTGAATTCAAACGGATACGAAGCGGAAAATAAGGCCTTTCGACCGAAGCCAACAAATTTCTCCCGGAGCTACACCATGTTCTCCCCAAGCTAGTCACAGCAATGCCGAGAAGCTTTTCTTCACCAAGGATTCGACTGAAGTAAGGCTAATTTGTGTTGAACCTAACCAATCTTGGCCGAAGCTTAGTTAATTTCACCCAAAACCACTCACAGAACCCGCTAGTGACTTTATTCCTCATTAGTTTGACCGAAGTTCAGCTAGTGTCACGCAAGATCATGCACAATAACTCCAAGAAGGCTTGAAACTCAATCAAATGACTCTCGAACTTTTCTCATCTTTGGTGAAAGACTTTATGAGTTACAAAGTAATGTGTAAACGTGTGATGATGTATTGATGAAGCTAGGTAGACATGATTGAGGACCAGAATGGCTGGAAGCATGCTTGAATCAACTTGAAAATCAATCATTTTGGCACAAAAGGTACGGAAAATAAACTCAATTTAACGGATCTCAATCACTTTCAACCTCAAAATGCTAGACAATGTTCCCTGACAATAGAAGTTGTATATTTTGCCAACTAAAGCCTTCAAGTTTGTTGGTTTTAAAAACTATAGCCTTCAAGTTTATTTTTTTTAAATACAGCTCTAAGTTACAAAAGTCAACATCGATACAACTATGTCACTGGAATCTAGTGACTTGTGCCAAAAATATCCATTGATATTTTACTTTAACTTTAACCTTGAGACAGCTTACATGCAATTGACCCACATTCCAAACCACACCCCTTCACAACCTTCTCACCCCAATCTCTACCACTACCAACACCACCGCTCACCATAACTTCCCCTCCTTTCTATTATTTTCTCTCTTCTCCTTCTTGTTCAACCTTTTCTTCCATGACAACTCTTACGCACTTCAATCTCTGTCCCCACCTTCTCTAGTCCACCTTCACCTTCATAGCACCTGTAACACCCCGATATTTTCCCGATATATTATTTTTATTATTATTATTCTTTTAGAAAAAAAAAATATATATTTCTTTTATTATTTATTTTGTTAGTAGGTTAAATCATGAGAATCCAACTTTTAAGGCAAATAAAATCATTTTAAGTCCAAATCTTTTCCTAATCTATCTTTAATTTAAAAAAAAAAAAAAAAAAAAAAATAAATAAAATATAAGGGAATATGAATAGTGGCCGGCCATGGCAAGTATTATGGGAAGATTGTAACTTCCATTTTGGATTAATGAATGATTATGGCAATAAAATCTCATAAATCCCTTAATCAATTCTTTTCCTTATTCCTTTCCTTAACCTTTTACCTTACTCCTTTTCATTTTCACATTTCAATTTGCAAGTAAGAAAAAAACACACTCCTTTTTCCTCACATTCTCACGCCTAGCATTCCTTAATTCATCAATTTTGGTTCATAAAATTTTGGTGTTAATCTTGAGCAATTGTAAGTAATTCTTAAACTAGTTTTATTTTTAAGTTTTAATTTAAATTTCTATGTTTTTATATGTGTGATTTTATAGTTATGATTTTGTTCATGAATTAAAAATTTATGTTTAGATGTATGATGTTTTTCTATTTAAATTTAATGTATGGTTTTAGGGTTTTAGATTTGTGCACATGTGTGTGTAGAATTGTTTGATGAATGATTGAAATATATATATATATATAAATATATATATATACATTAAAAAAAAATGGTTGTTCATAAAAAAAAAAATGTGTATGTGGTGATGGAAATTTATTTTTATTGATTAATAAAAGAGAAGTATAAGGTTGATAGAAGAAAAATTTGCACGTATATATATGTGATGTGTTTGTGTTTGAACATTGGAGTAAAAAGAATTATTTTTTTAGAAAAATATAGATAATTAATTAAAATTTATTTTTGTATGTGATCATGGAAATTATGTAAATTTTATTGTTTAGATTTATTAAAGAATAAAGCATTGAAATTTTATATTTTGGTGATAAAAAAATGGAATCCCGTAGGTTTTGAAATAGTGGAAAATTTGTGTTTTTGGAGCATTTTTGGCTTTGAAATTAAGTTAAAAATACTTATACTATGTTATAAATTATGAAATTTGGTACCCGGGGGTTTTGACGCCTTCCGGACGCAACGGTGAAGTCGGATTTTCAGTTTGACAGTATTAAGATGAGTTTCTGGACAGAATGTATAAGCTGTCCAGTTTTGTGTTTATACCATGTTGTAGTATGTGATGGATGTTCATATTGTGTGTAGCATTCTAGGTATGGACGTAATTGAATATGTGTGTTATGTGTGATTGAGGAAAATGTGTATGTGTGCTTATTTCCCGAATACGATTGAACTTTGTAGGAAGTCGGTTCGTGACCGGGAATTGATTGAGACGCTTGCGAGTTGGTTATTTCGTTTAAGGTATGTACACGCAGCGTGGTTCGCAATAGATCGATGTATCATGTATTAATGATACCCAAAAGTAAGGCATGGGTATATAGAACGAATAATGCTATCGTTCGAATCAATAATTCTATACATTGTTATGATAAGTAGAGGTAGTATGTCCTCAATAACTTAAGTAGAGGTAGTATGTCCTCACTAACTCAAAAGTGGACGTAGTATGACGTCAATCTTTATATATTGTTTTGAAAGTAGAGGTAGTATGACCTCACTAACTTAAAAAGTGGACGTAGTATGTCGTCAATTGGTGGAAAAGAATTACTCGCGGCATATGAGGGCTTTATGAGCCACCGCGGGGGTATGCATACTTAACCATAGGCACCGAAGTATGGCGAGTGTCTATGGTAGAGGCTTGCTTAGGGGTTAGCTCCCCCTAATGTATTGTCTCACTTATGGAGTTTGGTGTGTACCGGCAGTATGGCTGGAAAGTACCGGCAGTATGGCTGGATAGTACTGGCAGTATGGCCGGATAGTACAGCAATATAGCTGACTAACTTTTACAAGAAAAATAAATATTCTTAATAAGTATGATCAAGCGTACGGTTCTGTGAATTGTTAATTAATCAAATTAAACTTTCTCGATGTTATTATTTATTGGTATGCGACTTTCGCTGACGTGTGCTTTTGGTCTTAACGACCCTGCGATGATGTTGTGTCCTATCTGGGCAATGACTAGCAGTAAGTTAAGTTGCAGGTCTGGGGAGTGAGGATTGTCCCTTGAAGAAATAAATTATTAAAGTAAAGAAGTCTTAAAAAGAACTTCAAAGTTTAGTTAAAGAGCATTTGGTTTTTATGAGGCGACTTTCGCTCTCAAGTTGTAATAAGTAGATTTGACTTTTCGTTTCTTATCCGCTGCTAAGTATTTCTTATTATCTAATAGTTTTAAATAACGCTAATAGAACTCGATCCGCACGTTTCCTTAACTTCAAAACTGTTTTAAACTGTTCCTAACGTTTCGGTTTGACTCGGGTTTTAGTTGTTTTGTTTTAAAAGATCATTTTCTTTTCTTTTCAAAGACCCGAGTTATTCCGAGATGTTACAACTGGTATCAGAGCGGGAGTTTTATTTAGTGTTATTTATCTATATCGATAGACTAACGTTAAAAAAAAAAAAAAAAAAAAAAATTAACGAGAGTAAAAGGGGTAGACATTAAGGGGATATGACGTGTTATGCTTTGTGTCTTTAAGCATGATATCATGGATAACTTGATGTGTGCATGATAGGACCTTTGTGTCTATATCTCTGATGATTTGAAATATCTACCCTTGTCTTATCTTAGAAATTGATTGTTTTGTTTTCTCTCCTTGTGAGTCAGGAAGTTCGATCATTATCTTCTCTCATGGATAAAGGAAAAAGACCGGCCGATGAGGGAATTAATACCCGAGATGAACCCTGGAGAGTTTTAGATAATGCCCCAATTTGGGCAGAAATAGAGGCTCAGGGAATTTGGGATAGAAAAGAGGGAGAATGTGATTTGGATTACGCCCGACGTATGGAAATGATTTTCAAAAAGTCCAAACAGGTGTATGAAGGGATAATGGAAAAGGAAACTAATACATTGATGGGGATGATTGACGAGTTTCACCTAGAGTTTGACAGGAGGGTAAGAACATTGCAATCTGAGGGTCGAAACGGAGTTGACGTTCCAGGGTCTAGTGGGGCAAGGAGAGATAATAGGGAGGAGGATGTTCACATAGTAGACCCTGACCCAATGCCATTTATAATCTTTGAGGGGTTGGACTTCGAGAGGGATCCAGAGGAGGACCCAGAGGAGGATCCAGAAGAGGATCCAGAAGAGGACCCGGAGGAGGAGGACCCCGATGAGGATCCAGAAGAGGAATTTGAGGAGCAGGGAGAATTCATGGAGGAGGATCCTTTAGGAGTGGTAGAAGATCCTGATGAGGGGGAACTAGCTTATAGAGCTGGAATGATGAGTGATGATGATAGTGAGCATATTATTTTAGGGGGTTGGCCGGTGAGACGAGAGGATCTTATGAGTGAGGAAGAGAGTGAAATTATGATGTGGGAAGAGGAACCACCCGAACCAATAATTGTAGAGCTTTCTGATTCTGAAGAACGACTTTCTATGAGTGATTCCTTATCTGTGGGAACCCCTTCTGTTTCCGATAGCGCGTCTAGCGATGACTCTGATGATGCTGATTTTGACCCTGATCAATACATGGAGGATCGGGACCGCATGGATGCATCACCTTTATTTGCCTGATTGTTTTTCCTTTATTTGACTATGCATGTGTTTGAGTTCGTATGTCTTGTCCCTTAGTAGAATAAATTGCGAACAATTTTGTTGATTTGATGATTTGGTTGATTATCTCGGACTTTTGTAGTTTTGAACAATGGCTATGTGGGAAATTATACCCAAGTATTCTTTCTAGATTGGAAGTATATGGTTTATTTGTTTTGAATTTGAATTTTGATTCCCTTTTATTTGATAATATAAACATTTGAAAGTAGAATCGATTCAGAGTTGTGTTTATGGAAAATAAATAAATCCGATTTTAGACTTATTGTTCAACCTTTTTACCTTTAGGGCTACTACCTTGTATATTTTAGAGCAATAACAGAATGAGTATTTCCTTAAACCTCAAACGCTATAGAAATGTATTTACACACCTTGTTTAAACCTTATGCAGTATACCTGCCATCATGCCACCCTTTTTGAGAAGGTCCGTGCCAAGAGGAAACTCTGATCGCGTACTTCGAAACCTAATCAAGGCCCTAGCTGGCGCAAGGAATCCGAGACCGAAATCCTTGGAGGATAAGGCTTCGTCAATTAGTAAGAGGATAGCCCAAAGTAAACCCTCGACTTATAGTGGGAAAGGGGAACCTTCTGTGTTGGAAACCTGGCTAAGAGAATTTGACAAGCTTTTTAGCGTGGTGAGATGTCCTGCTGAGCTCATGGTTGACCAAGCCGCGTTTTTTCTAGTAGAAGACGCTGACTATTGGTGGACACATAGTAAGATGAGATTGATATCCGAAAACGACGGTGATTTAAGCTGGGAAGAATTTAAGGGGGCATTGAGGGACCAATTCTATCCGCCTCATGTTAGGAAGGACAAATCAAATGAGTTTGCTAGGTTCGAAATGGGAAACCTAACGGTAGATGAATATTATCAGAAATTTATGGAATACTTGAAGTTTTGCCCTGACGATGTCCCAACTGAGGGAAAGAAAATACAGCGTTTTGAGTTAGGTCTATCGTATGAGATCCAAAAACACATTGAGACCGATAGGTATGATACGTTAGACCAACTTTATAAGAGAGCTGCGCAGATTGGGAACGTTATCAGGAAGGAAAAAGAGAAGTTGGGCCATAGCGGGGAAAAGAGAAAAGAACCTGTGTTTTATAATGATACGAATGCGAGTAACCAAGTCCAAAATCAATTTAAAAAGCACAGACCGTCTGGGGGCTTTCAGGAGAAAGGTTTCCATTCTGGTCAAAGCAGCAAGAGTGGGGGAAGTTTGAGGCTAGAGGCTAGAATGCAGAAGCCTTTGTATGATCGTAATGGGAAAGAGAGAATCTTCAACTGTAGGAGATGCCACAAGAACCACCCAGGAAGGGACTGCAGGGGTGCGTTAGTGGACTGTTCTTACTATGGTAAGCCGGGCCATAGATTGTACGAGTGTTATACTCGCATAGGACAACAAGAGTGGCAAGGGGGAAATCATAGAGGTTTCCAACAACAAAGAACCGCTAACGGACGGGGTAGTAATGATGCTGGTAGGGGAAATCACAATGGTGGAAGTTTTGGCCGAAACTTGGGAGGTGCCTCAAACCCAAGGTTTTCGGGGAATAACTCCGGTCTTCAGCACCGACCGGAAAATGCTAGAAACGAGAATTTCTTTGCAAGCCAACGTGGGAATCAAGGAGGTGCTACTACTTCTACCCAGAACGACGGCAGGCTTTCAGCAGTTAACTCGAGAGAGGCAGCGCAGGCGACGGATGTGGTCATAGGTACGTTCTGTATTAATGAAAAATCCGTTAAAGTACTGTTTGATTCTGGTGCATCATGCTCGTTTGTTTCAAAGTCTAGAGTTAAGGACTTAGAATTGGAAAAACCTGAGAAAACGTCTTTTTCAGTCTCAACTCCTTCCGGGGAGATGTTTCATTGTGATACGTTGTTCCGTGAAGTGCCGGTTAAGATAGGAAAAGTAAAATTTCCAAGTAATTTATTTTCTCTAGAAATGGATGACTTAAATGTAATACTTGGGATGGATTGGCTAAGTAGATATAAAGCGATATTAAATTGTGAAGAACAGTCAGTGACCTTAAGTGGACCTAGGGGGGAGAAGGTTAAATATAGGAGTCTTCCTAAGGGACCGAGGATAAAAATCGTATCATCATTGAAGGTCAAGAAATTGATCAAGCAAGGGCAACCGTGGTTTCTGTGTAGTATAAGTAAAGTAGGGGAGCGGGAGTTGCAGCTTGAGAACATTCCAGTGGTCTGTGATTTTAGAGATGTCTTCCCAGAAGAACTCCCTGGTATGCCGCCAAGAAGAGACGTGGATTTCTCGATTGATTTAATCCCTGGGACAGGACCAATTTCAAAAGCTCCTTACCGAATGGCCCCAAGGGAGATGGAAGAATTGAAAATCCAATTGGAGGAGTTGTTAGAGAAGGGGTATATAAGACCTAGTGTGTCGCCTTGGGGAGCCCCAGTGTTGTTTGTAAGGAAAAAGGACGAAACGATGCGTCTCTGTATTGATTACAGAGAACTTAATAAGGTCACTGTTAAGAATAAGTACCCGTTACCACGGATCGATGATCTTTTTGATCAGTTGCAAGGGGCAGGAGTCTTTTCCAAGATTGATCTGCGGTCCGGGTACCATCAGTTACGTATCAAGGAGGAGGATATTAGTAAATCAGCTTTTAGAACCAGATACGGACACTTTGAATTTACGGTGATGCCTTTTGGGTTGACCAATGCACCCGCAGCATTCATGGGGTTGATGAATCGGGTCTTTAACGCATACCTCGATAAGTGTGTGGTGGTGTTCATTGATGATATTTTGGTATATTCCAAAAGTCAAGAAGAACATCGAGAGCATTTAAGGATGGTCTTGCAGATTCTACGAGAGAATCAGTTGTATGCTAAGTTTTCGAAGTGTGAATTTTGGTTAGAACAAGTGGCTTTTCTGGGTCACATTGTTTCTAAGGAGGGAATTTCCGTTGATCCAGCAAAAGTAGCAGCTGTCCGGGATTGGTCTACACCTCGGAATGTTACGGATATCCGGAGTTTCTTAGGATTAGCGGGATACTATCGTCGTTTTGTCAAAGACTTTTCTCGCATCGCTCGTCCACTGACAGCCTTGATGAAGAAGGAAAAGAAGTTCGAATGGACTGAGGATTGCGAGAAAGCATTTCAGTTATTAAAGGAGAGGTTAACTACAGCTCCTGTGTTGACCTTACCTGACCCATCTTTGGAATACTCCGTCTACAGTGACGCTTCCAAACATGGATTAGGTTGTGTTTTAATGCAAGAGAGAAAGGTGGTGGCGTATGCTTCACGTCAACTAAGGACTCATGAGGTGAATTATCCAACACATGACTTGGAGTTAGCGGCTGTGGTTTTTGCATTGAAAATCTGGCGACATTATCTTTATGGTGTCAAATGCAAGGTCTTTACGGATCATAAAAGCTTGCAATTTTTATTCACTCAATCCGAGTTGAATTTGCGCCAACGACGTTGGTTAGAACTTATCAGCGATTATGATTTGGAGATTTCATATCACGAAGGTCGTGCGAATGTAGTCGCCGATGCTTTGAGTAGAAAATCGAGGCATTCCGTTTCAGCGTTAATAACCTCTGAAGAGTTGAGTAAGGAGTTTGGGAGAATGAACTTGGAGATAATCCAAGAAGGGGAATTGGAAGCCAAGTTGAGTGCCTTGTCTATTCAACCTACCTTTTTCGAAGAGATTATGGCTAAGCAACTGGAAGACCCAAAGTTCATTAAACTTCGTGAGCAGATCAGTGAAGGGAAAGCTGAAGGTTTTACAATTCATGAGGACGGTAGTCTTCGTTTTAAAGGACGATGGTGTGTGCCGGATGGGTGTGACTCCTTGAAGGAAAAATTGTTGAACGAAGCTCATTATTCTAGATTTTCGGTTCATCCTGGTGGGGATAAGATGTATCAAGATTTAAAATGCATGTTTTGGTGGTCTGGTATGAAAAAGAATATCGCTGAATTTGTTTCCAAGTGTTTAACGTGTCAAAAGGTTAAGAGTGAACATCGAAGACCAGCTGGGTTACTGCAACCCCTAGAAGTCCCGGTCTGGAAGTGGGATGACATATCTATGGATTTCGTGTTAGGGTTGCCACGAACTAAGACTGGTAATGATACTCTTTGGGTCATCGTAGATAGGCTTACTAAGTCTGCAAGGTTTATTCCGATGAACTGTAAGTGGGATATGGAGCAACTTGCTCGTGCCTATATTCGATACGTTGTTCGATATCACGGAATACCTCGTACTATTGTCTCCGATCGTGATACTCGATACTTGTCACATTTTTGGAAGTCATTACAGCAGGCTTTGGGAACCACTCTTCTTCATAGCACGTCTTTTCACCCTATGACGGATGGTCAGACTGAACGTGTCAATCAGATACTAGAAGATATGTTGAGAGCAATAGCCATGGAATGGCAAGGTTCATGGGATGAACATTTGGATTTAGTAGAATTCTCTTATAATAATAGTTATCAGGCAACAATTCAAATGGCTCCGTTTGAAGCACTTTATGGTCGTAAGTGCCGTAGTCCTGTATGTTGGGATGATTTTACTGAATCTGTCACCTTAGGACCTGATATGCTTGTACAAATGACAGAGAAAGTAAAGTTGATTCGCGATAAAATGAAGGCAGCCCAGGATAGACAAAAATCGTACGCCGATCTCCGACGTCGGCCTGATGAGTACGAAGTGGGCGACAAAGTCCTACTCCGGGTATCTCCGATGAGAGGTGTGGTTCGTTTTGGTGCTCGTGGGAAACTGAGCCCGCGTTTCATTGGCCCCTATGATATTGTGGAGCGGATTGGGAAGTTAGCTTACCGGTTAGCGTTACCTAATGCGTTGGGTAAGGTTCATGACGTTTTTCATATCTCCCAGTTAAAACGTTATGTTGCGGCGTCTTCGCATGTCTTAGACCCGGAACCGTTAGAACTTGATGAAAGCCTCACCTATGAAGAGCAACCTGTCCAGATTTTAGATAGAAAAGTTCGCAGTACTCGGCGGAAGGATGTTGCAATGGTTAAGGTTTTATGGTCCAATCATCGGTCACAAGAGGCAACTTGGGAAACAGAAGCGTCAATGCGAGAGAAGTATCCGCATCTTTTTCCTCAGGTTAGTAAGTTACGGGGACGTAACTTCTTAAGGGGGTAGAAAGCGATAGGATTTTGCGCGTTTTGAGTTACTTTGATCTTTTTCTTTTGTGGTGTGCTTGCTTTATCGATTTTTTTGTGTGATTGTGCGTGTTTTTGTGTTTGTACGTTGTGGTTTTGGGGTCAAAACCTTTTTAAGGGGGGTAGTCTGTAACACCCCGATATTTTCCCGATATATTATTTTTATTATTATTATTCTTTTAGAAAAAAAAATATATATTTCTTTTATTATTTATTTTGTTAGTAGGTTAAATCATGAGAATCCAACTTTTAAGGCAAATAAAATCATTTTAAGTCCAAATCTTTTCCTAATCTATCTTTAATTTAAAAAAAAAAAAAAAAAAAAAATAAATAAATAAAATATAAGGGAATATGAATAGTGGCCGGCCATGGCAAGTATTATGGGAAGATTGTAACTTCCATTTTGGATTAATGAATGATTATGGCAATAAAATCTCATAAATCCCTTAATCAATTCTTTTCCTTATTCCTTTCCTTAACCTTTTACCTTACTCCTTTTCATTTTCACATTTCAATTTGCAAGTAAGAAAAAAACACACTCCTTTTTCCTCACATTCTCACGCCTAGCATTCCTTAATTCATCAATTTTGGTTCATAAAATTTTGGTGTTAATCTTGAGCAATTGTAAGTAATTCTTAAACTAGTTTTATTTTTAAGTTTTAATTTAAATTTCTATGTTTTTATATGTGTGATTTTATAGTTATGATTTTGTTCATGAATTAAAAATTTATGTTTAGATGTATGATGTTTTTCTATTTAAATTTAATGTATGGTTTTAGGGTTTTAGATTTGTGCACATGTGTGTGTAGAATTGTTTGATGAATGATTGAAATATATATATATATATAAATATATATATATACATTAAAAAAAAATGGTTGTTCATAAAAAAAAAAATGTGTATGTGGTGATGGAAATTTATTTTTATTGATTAATAAAAGAGAAGTATAAGGTTGATAGAAGAAAAATTTGCACGTATATATATGTGATGTGTTTGTGTTTGAACATTGGAGTAAAAAGAATTATTTTTTTAGAAAAATATAGATAATTAATTAAAATTTATTTTTGTATGTGATCATGGAAATTATGTAAATTTTATTGTTTAGATTTATTAAAGAATAAAGCATTGAAATTTTATATTTTGGTGATAAAAAAAATGGAATCCCGTAGGTTTTGAAATAGTGGAAAATTTGTGTTTTTGGAGCATTTTTGGCTTTGAAATTAAGTTAAAAATACTTATACTATGTTATAAATTATGAAATTTGGTACCCGGGGGTTTTGACGCCTTCCGGACGCAACGGTGAAGTCGGATTTTCAGTTTGACAGTATTAAGATGAGTTTCTGGACAGAATGTATAAGCTGTCCAGTTTTGTGTTTATACCATGTTGTAGTATGTGATGGATGTTCATATTGTGTGTAGCATTCTAGGTATGGACGTAATTGAATATGTGTGTTATGTGTGATTGAGGAAAATGTGTATGTGTGCTTATTTCCCGAATACGATTGAACTTTGTAGGAAGTCGGTTCGTGACCGGGAATTGATTGAGACGCTTGCGAGTTGGTTATTTCGTTTAAGGTATGTACACGCAGCGTGGTTCACAATAGATCGATGTATCATGTATTAATGATACCCAAAAGTAAGGCATGGGTATATAGAACGAATAATGCTATCGTTCGAATCAATAATTCTATACATTGTTATGATAAGTAGAGGTAGTATGTCCTCAATAACTTAAGTAGAGGTAGTATGTCCTCACTAACTCAAAAGTGGACGTAGTATGACGTCAATCTTTATATATTGTTTTGAAAGTAGAGGTAGTATGACCTCACTAACTTAAAAAGTGGACGTAGTATGTCGTCAATTGGTGGAAAAGAATTACTCGCGGCATATGAGGGCTTTATGAGCCACCGCGGGGGTATGCATACTTAACCATAGGCACCGAAGTATGGCGAGTGTCTATGGTAGAGGCTTGCTTAGGGGTTAGCTCCCCCTAATGTATTGTCTCACTTATGGAGTTTGGTGTGTACCGGCAGTATGGCTGGAAAGTACCGGCAGTATGGCTGGATAGTACCGGCAGTATGGCCGGATAGTACAGCAATATAGCTGACTAACTTTTACAAGAAAAATAAATATTCTTAATAAGTATGATCAAGCGTACGGTTCTGTGAATTGTTAATTAATCAAATTAAACTTTCTCGATGTTATTATTTATTGGTATGCGACTTTCGCTGACGTGTGCTTTTGGTCTTAACGACCCTGCGATGATGTTGTGTCCTATCTGGGCAATGACTAGCAGTAAGTTAAGTTGCAGGTCTGGGGAGTGAGGATTGTCCCTTGAAGAAATAAATTATTAAAGTAAAGAAGTCTTAAAAAGAACTTCAAAGTTTAGTTAAAGAGCATTTGGTTTTTATGAGGCGACTTTCGCTCTCAAGTTGTAATAAGTAGATTTGACTTTTCGTTTCTTATCCGCTGCTAAGTATTTCTTATTATCTAATAGTTTTAAATAACGCTAATAGAACTCGATCCGCACGTTTCCTTAACTTCAAAACTGTTTTAAACTGTTCCTAACGTTTCGGTTTGACTCGGGTTTTAGTTGTTTTGTTTTAAAAGATCATTTTCTTTTCTTTTCAAAGACCCGAGTTATTCCGAGATGTTACAGCACCACGCACGAATTCTATAATTTTATCAAGAATTCCCAATCCAATTCAAGTGTATAATTTTGAGATGAAGATATACAAGTCCTAAAATTAGAAAATCCAATTCAATTAGGTACCCAGATTTTTTCATATTGAATTAGCATACGCAAATCTTAAAACTAGAAAACCTATTTCAATTAGTTTACCATAAATTTTCCAGATGTGTATATATGGTGGGTTGAAAATGAAAGAAAAAATAAAATAAATTTCCCATACATGTATTTATGGTATGTTGAAAACCTAATTCAATTAGCATACATAAAACTGGGATTGGGACTTGATCCGATTCAAATATATTTGAGCACAAATATATCTAAGAAATTCAAAAAGATTCAAGTCAAGATCTAATTGAAATACTAAAACCCTTCAAAATGCTACTTCACACTAAATTTCGATCATCAGCCTATTATTTCAAGTATAATAACCACCATTTTAAAACAATAATATATACTAATTAGTATTCCGTGCCAAGTTTCATGTCAATCAAATCAAAATTGACCTACTTTATAGAAGTTAGCTGCTTAAAAAGCCTTAAAAAGGCTACTTATAATGTAATTTTGTACATATGTAATTTTTCAAGTTTAACCATTTCAAAACTATAATTATGTACTAATTTTTGTTGTGGGCCAAGTTTAATGTCATACAAATCAAGAATGACCTAGTTTGTGCATTTTATTGGCTTAAAATGCTTTAAAAACGCTACTTGACACATAATTTCAAACATATGCCTATTTTTTCAAATCTAACCATTTCAAAATAGTAATATATTAATAAGTTGATGTATAGACACATACGTGATTCTTCATCCCAAAATTCAAATGCTCAGCTATGTCAATATTTCTAGCCAAACTAGAAGCATACCCATATAGAAATCCTTATGGTTTTTAGACACTCCATCAAAATGATGATTTGTTGCCTATTAAGTTATCACGAGACCTTAGGGGTTGACGAATCCAATGGCTGCAACTCTGATCGTATGCCCAGGTTGGCTAAATCTCGACGTGTCTTCAAATGATACTTTGTTTTTTCTGCTACAAATTACAAATATTGAATATGTCATTAAAAAAATTCTACTCTATGTATGCATGACATCCAAATTGTGATGGATTATTTTTTTTTCTCCAATATGGTTGATTCCAAAATATACTTCTCTTCTATCATCAAACACAATGTCTATTGATTTTTGCATTATACTTAGATGTGTCTGCTCTAAAAACAATTAATAACTCATCTTCTGTATCAATATGAGGTCTATTGTTATTCTCAACAATTTAAATCAAAGTATTTTTTTCATTTTTGAATCAAAGTATTAATTATTATGTTTCCATTTTATATCGATCCAAGACCTTTAAAGAGCGCTATTTCAAAGGCATTTTTAAAGTTTTTTTCAGCATATTATTATTCATTTTTAGGATGTTGTGCTTGTTTTGGTTTTTTGACATTGCAGAATACATTTAGGAATATAAAGTATCTTTCCTTTGTAGGCCCTAAGGATTCAGAACAAATATATTTTCCTTTTTCCCTTTTCCTTTTCTCCCCTTATCTTTACATTTCTAGCTGTAGAAAATTTCTTTATCTCCCACCAAGGCCATAAAAAATTATTGCAGCCTACATCATTGTATTAATTACTACATATATATCATATGCCCCAAATACATCATACCTTATCAAAGAACAATCTTAATCCAGATTTTAACCCTAGTTTCCTTACAAAATTTCGAATTATTTGAATGTTGTATGTTATGAGAGTATAGATTGTAAGGTATGCACATGTTAAATGATGTGCGTTGGTTTGATTAGAGATATTCAATGGGCTGGGTTCGGACGGGTCGGATCAAAATTTAAATGGGTTAGGCCGAAGCAGGATATTTAAAATTTAAATGGGTGGGGAAGGGTCAAAATCTGTTTAAACTAGACGCACTTTGATCCGTTTTTTAAAAGTTCATCATATAATAGATTTTTATTCTACTTTATGGCCCGTTGGGTCGACCCACCTATGTATTTCGCAACCAATTCCTATAATTATCCAACTCGGCCCTTACACCAAGGCTCGTTAACGTTAATGGCCTAACTCATTATTTACCCAACCCGCTAATAACCCTTTAAAACGTGCCCCGACCCTTGACCCAACCAATTGATGTTATTTTCATGTTTATGATGGTGGTTTATTCCTTGTTAAGAGGATTTAGGAGGAGGTGTGTGACTTAGTGCATGTGTTGAACTGTACTTTATTATTGTCAAGTTAATTTAAAACATGAAAGTGATACCCCTAGTAAGCCAATACAAAACCAAGTCTTTTGCTACCACAAGAAGGTCTTATTGAGAAAATCTATTACACTTGTGGTTTATATTCGTGCAATCATAATTTCTTTTAGTTATGTATACTCCCTCGTGGTAACATCTAAGTGTAGGGGAGGATATTTCTTATGTATATATGGTAGTTTGATTTTTGATGCAATCTACTGATGTAATATCAAAAGAAACAAATGAAACAAGTTGAAGTTAATAATCATCAATTCCATCATAACCTAAACAATTTGAAGTTAATTTTCAATTCCATCTTATTCAGATTATACAAATCAAATTGGTTACATAAACATAGATCACTTTAAATTTTATATATGTCCATCCTTCAACCTATGATGTGGGACAAAACTAAAGTTAAAGTGAACTGATAATTGAATGAAAATGTAAGATCACCGAACAAAAACTATTCACAGTCAAAATTCAACTAAATTCAATTAAATCTGATTCGGACGTCTATTACTCGTTCAACCTAATTAACAACTCGCCTAATACGTGTCTGAAAACGCTTGTTAGCAAGCGGTAACATAATTGTCTCTAAACCAAGGTTGTACTAATTGACTAAAATGGAACAAAGCATGACATGAATCGAACTACAGGTAATCTAATTGGTATTATTAACAAATATGTAAATGACTTAAATCTTCCCCAAAACATCTTTTAGCTGCTCAAAATCCATATGATCACTTGAACGTCCAACTCTAAATATCTACCTCTTTTACCATATATCTACAAGCAATTATGTAAGTAACAAAAAATAAGCGATCGGTAGTAGAAAGAGAAATATAAACTATAGTGGATGGAAATGTCTAGACATAGAATTTCTTAGATTGATCATAAGATCATGAGACATGACTAACATGTGCCATTGATGAGGTAGGGGGAAAGTCATTCACATAATGTATGTCTACTTTAATATGGCCTACTTGTAAACAAGTATGACATAAAAAGACACCATGACATTGAGTTCAAACCATACAAACATTGTAAATTACCATTGTTTTGAATTATTTATAGATAAGATGATTCAATCTAATATAAAGAGATCATGATCACCATGGTTATGAGTTATGACCCACATTGATCAAACTAGCATGTTGGAAATTTGGTGTTTTCCATCATTCATAAATTAATTCTCTTGCATTTTATTATATAAGTGGTCCATATTATTGTCTTAATCTTAAATGATTTCATTACTCTTACTTAATTATGTTGGACCAAAAAAGTAGAAGTATTCAATGAAAAAGAATGATCTAAACCAAACAATAAAACATCCTAAATCTACCTTTGATTAGTATGATTAAATTCAGTCAAATTGTCAATGCATCCTTTACGGCCGTAAAGCATTGATTTTCCTAGTTTTATGCATTAACTTATCAAGGGAGTAGTGCTTTGAGTAGTGGTGGTTTCACCAATCTCGTCTAAATCTAGGATTTTCTAAACCTTCCTCTTTTACCCAAATTTATATTCCCACCCTCTTTTGCATTATATCATTATCCCCGTTAAAGAACAACTCCCACCGAGCCACCGCCACCAGCAATCCCACCACTACCGTGACCTCTTCACCCTGCGACTCCAACTGAAAACCTACCCCACCTTTTTACATTAAGTTTTTTCTTACCAAAACTGTTAGAAATTCCTTTAAACTTCCTTTGTTAGGAATATCAATCACCTCCAGTTTATTAGAGATTTTATTAGTATAGTTGGGGCTGTAATTAGAGCCTAATTAAGCAATCTGTGTATATAACTATTGTTGTAATTATCTCATGGAATAAAGAAGAATTACTCTGTTATTTTTACCTTGGTATCAGAGCCAGGTTTCAATCTCCGGCGACCGGCAACCTATAAAACTCATCGTCTACCATGGAACCCGATAACAAAGCTGTTATTCAAAACCCGGTAACCATGGAAGATTTAATGCAACTGTTTACACAGTTAAACACCAAAAAATCCACGACAAAAACTCAGAATTTCCAACCAATTCAAATTCCAGAAAAATTGAATCACAAAAATTTCACAAAATCGGCAAAGCTGTACAACTGGAACTCGGCGGCAGGGGAAGGCTCAACCATATCACAGCCTCCCCGCCAAGCCAAGAGGATCCAGATTACATAAAATGGTCTATGTCACCGAGAAACACATTTTTGTTCTCTTTTAATAATTTATTTAAGGATAATGACTTATCACAAGAAGTACAATTTATCTTTTCCCTTATAACCAAAGCATACCCTTCACCATTCTCTTTCACTGTTAACTTAAATTCATTACAAGTTACAAGATAGTTTTCTTTTTCCTTTTTCTTGTTATGCAACTTTAGGGTCTAATGAGAGCAATTTAACTTTTCTAACATCCAACTGGTTAAAAGATACCCGTTAATTTACCTCTAAATATGATTCATAATTCCACGCCATTCGATCTACCAAAAGCTAATGATATAATGTGATATAAGTTTAATCAATGAAAAACACTTAGAAGCATCAAAAGTCACCCATTTGAAGCATCAAGTATGCACTCTCACACTTTCAATCTGCACGGTAATGATCATGTAACCATTCACCATCTGTATAAAATATAAATCCACAATCAGTATTGGGTAACTAGATGTCCTTCCTAATCATAAACACATACAATATTATCTCTAATTACAAAGAAATTTAAACACCATGGTCAATTCTCCCCTAGCAGTGGATACCTCCTTTGCCTTACACCACTGGGTACCAGAACTACAACACTTAACCCAGGTATATATTATGTATCATCAATGACATATTCTAACCATTTAGAGATGCCAAAACAAATCTTACACTCCTATGGCTCCTTACTCGCACAAAATATATAAAACTCAAAATTTATAGATATAAAATCATTATCGCAAACGTTCATGAGATGCCAAAATAGGCCTTACACTTAAAACCATCATCAAAATATTTAACACAATGTACTTCATCAAATAAATTTATTTTTAAAATATAATATTTTCAACTAAAAAAAATTCCAAAAATTTATTTTGATACAAAACCTTATCTTATGAGCATTGTCTTAGTTTGAGAATAAAGTCAGCTATATATTTGACCTAGTCAACTATATATTTGACCTAGTCAACATAAGTCAATTCTAATACAAACTCTTGGCAAAGATGTACTAATGAAAGTGTTACAACTTTGTCAACACCACTTCTAACATCTCAAAAGTACTAATACAAATTGAAAAAAAAAAGTTATCAAGCTTCAAAATAAAATTCTATAATATTCATTTTTACCTAAAAATGTAATGTACGGAAAATAAAATATTCACTCAATTTATATCTAATGAATTAGCTATTTAAGTAATGTAAAATTTATATTACTTAGGAAGACAAAAAGTAAGTCGATCAATTTTTTTTTCTAAAACAAAACAAACAATAATAATAATAATCTCCCAACCTTGCATAACATAAAGTAACATTTTTTTTAAACTACCAAATCCTACCAATTAATTCCACTAATCATTCTCAATATAATCCTTTGTACTCACCGAAATATATCATTTAAATTCTCAAACTAGTTCTACCATTCTTACTAATTTATTCCACCAATTCGTACAAATTAAATCTACCAATTCTAACACATTAATTATTCTAATCCCACTATTTCAATTTTTGTAATCATCGTTTTTCGTCGTCCATAACCTCTAAATGTACTTTACTACCTAAATATTACTAATTTATTAATTATTTTACAAAAATTAATACTTTTTAATGCAATATATTAAAACATCACTGAGAAGACCAAACATTCTGCCAATGTAATACATTATCAAATATTTCTATCAATTGATTTAAGTCATCAAAATAATTTAATTAACAAATTAATTAACTAATTATATAATTTATATTTTATCACCCCTAAATTCCTAATCAACTGGTAGATGCATAAAAAATTGAAAATTCAATTACATAGTTCATTTAGTTTATACTAGAGCACATAATAACATAAGACTGATTTACCAAGGATTGTTTGTTCTCTAAATAATTAGAACTACCATTTTGTTTCCTTTTACATATTTAAATATTCCACATAATTAAAAATAACATTGTAAGTGAATTAACAAAGGAGAGGATAAACTAATTATCTTTATATCCATTCTGATTAGGTAAAATATAATGAATTTTTTAGTATTGCCTTAGAAAAATAATAACCCTCCAATAACCTCGAACAAATAATCTCTTCAACTCAAATATATAATTTTGATAAAAGATTAAAATCAACAACTTCGATAACCTTTTACTTATTATCCCAAGCTTTATTTTTATGAAAAAAAAACTCATAATATAACTACAAATATAAATTGCTAAAAAACGTAAAAGCAGAAAGAAAGACTTGTTTTTTCTTCATGGTAATCAACATTAATTAAAATGGCGTGATGATCATGCCTTTTAAAAAGAAAAAAAGAATGACTCTTCATTTTTAAACCATAATAATATAATTATAAAAATAATTAAGGATAAGAATGTAAAGTGATGGATTTTCTCAAACGTTAATAAGCCAACAATTAAAGTTATAATTATCTCAAAACTTGAAGAGTTACAAGACTCTTTAATTCTATGTTTTCAATGCCCAAAATTATCGTCATCCCTTCATAAATTTATATGGTTGACACTTTTTTTTAAAAAAAAAATATTATTATTAACAATCAAAGTGAAAGGTTTTATTAAATTAGTAACCACAATTTCAGTTATTATGTTTACAGATTATCATCAGTTACATGATCTTTCAATTCATATACTAATTAATATACTTACTAATTCATAAACCAATAGAGTTGATTAGTTATTTATTCTCTAATAAATTTAGTTAGCCCCTTAATTAAATAGAAGTAGTGTTATTATTTTTAATATTATTATTATTATTATTATTTTACCTGCTTTAAATATGGTATTTTTAGTTTAATGTAAATTATAAGTATTAACAAAATACCATTTTATGATAAACTAAATTATAAAATTTACCAAAAATTTAAGATGTTACACTTGTCCACTAAACATGTCCTAACACTCCACAACTAAATAGTGTTGCTAGACGAAAAACCGAATCGTCCTCAACATCACTCGGTCAATGTTATTTGAGTCCTCTGTCCCATCATCTTTTTGTTTTGAGGTTATTGCCACTAGAACTAAAATACAATACACCTCTACATATCCTCAACACATACACAACCATTCCCTCATCTTATTCGTTGAACCCTCGTGTTTTTAGATATACTATCTATGTTCCCATTCCCAAACAAAACCTGAATAAGTTGGAAGTTCGTGCATTTAAATATATAGGGAAGGAATCTATTAAATAAGGTGTTCAAAATGAGAAGGATAAGAAGCATTATACACTCTTAATTGAGTAAGATTAAAAAATCTATTGTCACGATCCAGCTAAAAACACTTAATTATAAATGTCACTATCTTACACAGAAAAGATACTATGTCATAATTTTGAAAAATGTTCTTAATTTATAACATAGTATCATTTTTTGCATATATAGTGACTAACAAAAAATCCTTCTTACCTTTCTCATTTTAAATCCTTTTTTATTTGATCATATATATATATATATATATATATATATATATATATATATATATATATATATATATATATATATATATTAACTATTCTGATAATTTTTTCATTTGATAATTAACAATTATACAGACAAAAAGCATTAAATAATCATATAAAAAAATTTGCATACTTATTCACAATATTACTGACATGTTACCTCTTTATTCAACAATAGCAAACAAAATTTTTATATAATTTTTATACATATAAAGACATCACTATTTTATAAAAAGTCCACTTAAATTACGCATATAAAAATGACAACATCTAAATTCATCTGCAAAATAAATGAACAACAATTAATCTAGTTAATAAGCAATCATAACATTAATGCATAAAATTTGCAATATCGTTTTATGGTAAATTGTTTTTTATGTGTAAACTAGTGGGACTAGTTAAACAAAAACTAGGAAAATCGAAATGGAACACTTAGAAAGAAAAGAATTGTGTTTGGCTTTAAAAGAAGGATGGTAAGAAAGTGGTTTATGTGTTTGAGTTACGAAAAACAATATATTTCCATTTGGATTAGTTTTTAAGGCTATGAGAACGATTACAAGGATTTTCTAAATATAAATCTGATATTTAAAGATATGAAAAAACAAAAAACGAACAATTGTGTTTGATAAGTAACACTCACTCGAATCCAACTAAGGATAGGTAAGAAAGGAACACTCAGTTAAACTTACTAGGTTGTAAAATCAGTTTAAGGAACACTTAATTCAATTTAGAATATTACGAATTAAAATGTAGGGAACTCTCACAAACACTTTAATCTCATCAAATATAAGAAAAACTCACAATTTGGATAAACATTCAAAATCTAAACATAAGTATGGTTGTCTCTTACTTTACTTTCCCCTACATAAAAAAACACACGTATATGAATAAGAAAAAGTTTTACAACTTTTTTTGGAATTTTTGGTTTTTAGTTGAATATTTTTGTTCGCATTCATCAACTGTGCCTTTATATAGGCTTACAAAGCATATGAAAAATCAGAAATAAAACTATCTTTTACTTGAATATAAACCATTCAAGTTATTACATAAAGACACAACTAGAATCATATGTAAACTTGCTTGAATATTAAGCACTTAGGATGCTAAATCCAAAGACACTACATAGCCATAAACGACTCTTATTCTTGCTTATAAAAATCAAAAATAAAAGACCTTTAATTTTCTATATTGAATGGCTTCATTTATCCCTTGTTGATTATAGAAAACATAACAAATATGTGGCTTTTGGATTCTTCTCTGAATCATTTTAAAAGCCTTGAATGCCCTTTCCAGTAGCCATACAAGTAAGCAATAAAACGAATTGAATGTTCACCTTGTATACTCTTCACCATAGAATAATTTTGATGAATTAGAATCACTCTTGAACCAGCCATATTGAAAAACATAAATGACCAAATGAATGAAGGAAATTGAAGAGGAAATCAACAATAAACCCTCATTAAACCCATAAAAGAATGAAATGTTGCCTTTTGGATGTTCTTCTCAATGATTATTCACAATCAAATGAATAAACAATATTAATACAGCCATTGAAATTAAAGATGAGAGGAATAAATGTTTGAATTAAGGCAAAATCCATAGTTGCCTTGTTTAGCCTTTCAACCCTTTGACAGAATAGTCAAATCAGCAGTAATTCCCTTACTCAATCCTTTGATTGACAACTTTAAATGGAATTATTCTCTTTTGGAAACTTTTCATATTCAAGGCAAGATAATTTACCACATTTAATTCAAAATAATTCTCCAATCAATCACTCAATTATTTAGCAACTTAATCACCTAATTACCTCATATCATGTGTGCAAATTTAGGAAACTTTTGTGGCTAAAATAACACCTCAAAAACTTATGGCATCCTTAAGCAAACCGTGGCTTTTTAAATCATCAAGGATAAATTAACATGCTACCATTTCTTTACAAATATTCGAGTAATTCTATACCCAGGCAATTCAAATGGATCATGCAATTACCTTTACAAGTGACTTCAATAATATGACTTTTAGTAGACCAAGACTCTGACCACAATTTCGACCTTGTTAACTTTGACTTCGAATAATCCCAATGTAAATGAGTTTAGTTGGACCATTTTTAGTCATTTTCATCAAACTAAATTACTTGAAAAGTTTTTCCATGTAAATAAAAATGTGGTCATAATATATTTTACACCAATTTTATATAAGGTATATCTTTAAAACTATGCCTTTAATTAGACCTGATCATGGGCGGCCCGACCCGACCCGAAAAAGTGAGGGTTTGGGTACCAAAATATGGCCCGATGGGCGGGTTTGGGCAGAAAATAAGTGGCCACAATTTTTTTGGAACGGGTTTGGGATTGGCGTTTGGCCCGCAGGCCGGCCCGAAAAGGAGCTTGTTCACAATTACACCCCTTTCTCTCTCTTCATCTTCTTCCCTCGATGACTCTCTCACTTGCATTTGGCCATTGCCGGCCAATTTCTCTTCCGGCAACTTCACTCTCACCGTCGATCCCGACCTTTCCATCTCCTATTCCGGGAATTCTATGATCATATCCGACGCTTTTCTCCGTTACAAACATCTTCATGCATCCAAGGTTTGTCGCAAATTTCGATCTATCCGAGGTTCTGCTTATGACATTAGTGTCCTTCAGATCATTGTTCATTCATCGGATGAAGAGGTTTTAGTTTTTGTTTTGATTGATGTGCTTGTTTTCTTTTAATGGCTTGGATTTTAATTAAATTGAATTAGTGTGAATTTTGATGTTTTCAGCTTCAATTTGGAGTGGATGAGAGCTATAGTTTTAAAGTTTCTAGGAGAGATGATCAGTCAATTGTTGGTGTTGCCACAATTGAGGTACACATATTGATGACTTATTCAATTTCAGACAGCTGATAATTTCTCTTACAAAAAACAGTTTTTTAATTATGTCTAAATAATATATAACATATGCCCGCAAGCCCGCATATTACGGGTTTGGGCAGGAACTTTTAGGCCCGCACTTCGGCCCCGCCCGCATCAATGGGTTGTTTTTCCACTCGGTCCGGCCCGAACCCGGCCCGTCCCGGTGTTTGATCAGGTCTACCTTTAATTGAGGATATTCTTTCACATATAATTAGAAAATAAGGTTGGGGAGAATTGAGGAAGCAATATTTATTCAATCTCGTTGTATTTAGGTGTGATAATTAGGAAAGATGATGTAAGGAGAAACCTGGAATTGCATCAAGAAGGTGGGTGGAGCGCATACACACTGTCGAAAAATGAAAGTATATTTTAAGAATCACTTGAACCAACATTTTTATTGTTGAATCAAAAGTACATGATATTTAGGATAACAAACAAATAGGAACTATGTTTCATATAATCCACATTAAATACATTCATTGTCTTACATAAGACGCTTGTTAAGTTAACATAAATACGAAGATGATAAATAAGAACCATGATGCAACAAGCACAAACCCTAAAGTTTTTGTTTCATTGGTGTGTTTATCCAGTTCTATCTTCAAAAGGGATTTACTCTCTTTAATTTTTGTTTATTCAATTTGAACTTGTCTACTTTGGCAAGAAAAATAAAATTTTTATTCAAAGCCAAATGCTTCCCCACAAGTATCTTCTTCTTAACATTATCTTCCCACTTGAAGAAGAATGAGAAAATGTCATCTTCTTCATCTACGGAGAAAAAATGAGAGTTTTTCAAAAAAAAAAAAAAGAAAAAAGATGGTATTAATGGAGGAAGGAGCTTAATTGCAATGGATATGGCAGTGTATTAAAGGAGGAAGAGTTGTACCTACCAACAGTCAAAATATGACCTGCTAGAAAGATCCTAACAACACCACAGTTAAATGAGACAATAAATGGGTTATTCATGGTTAATGGATAGTTGAGATTATTATAGGAAAATTATGAATAGGTTGGATTATTCTGCGTAAATTTTTCTTATTTTTATAGTAATTAATGTATATTTGAATTACCTATAGAAAGTTAAGATAAAGTAAATATTGATTTTTGTTCGGTTTTTTGATGGGGTGGGCTAGGGTTTTTGTTGAGGTGCGATGGCGACAGGATTAGGTGGCGAAGGAGAAATTTTAGTTGTATTGTTAGGATTGGCGACTATGCTGACGATAGTGACTAGGGTGCAGGTGAGAGGGTATGTCAATGGAAGTGGAGGGCGAGGGTGGCCCTTGTGGGTTGCTGGTAATAGAGTCTATGACAAGTTTAGGAGGAAAAGAGTGGCGACCGTGATGTAAAAGAGGCTATGGTGGTGGTGGGGGATAGGGTTGTTGGTGGGGAGGTTTTTTTTTAATTACCTTTTTTTAATTGAAAAAATAAATATCAATTGTAGCTTGACAAGTGTAGAATATTTTTTTAAGTACATGTTAATCTTTTTCAACAGGTTGCAGGTCATTTAGACTTTATGAAAAAAAAATTAACTTCATCGGTTAAAATTTTAAAACATAATCAAAAGGTGAGGGTTTTTTTAAACAGAATCACCAAAAGTTGGGATTATTAAAAGTAAATTTTTCTAAAATATTATTAAAATGTGATTGATAAATAATATTAAAAGTCAAATGAGACTAACAGAGTGAATATGAGGAAGTAATCCAAAACAAGTATATGACTATGTGAGTGTCTTGATGGTTATAAAAACAAGAGCGATGATCTGCATGGGGAAACATATTTCTCCTTTGAGTTTCACTATCCTCGATCGACCTTCCTAATCCGCATTCACTTACTTTGGCATGCAACCGTCCGTTCATCCCTTCGAATACCTTTTACAACCTCATTAATATTCACCTTTTTTTTTTTTTTTTTTTTTCTTTCTCGATTTTTAATTTCCAAATTTTGGAATATTTGTGTACCCTTTTTCCATATAACACAAACCCAAAAGAATCATACAAATTAAATAAAAAAAAATCCATTAATTGAACTCTTTCTTTCTATCCTCCCGAATTATATGCTCAGTCTTTTTAAATAGGAATTGTATGCTCAGTTTTAGATCAGTAAGAACAGAGGATTTAAAACATGGAAACAAAACAAGCACTCTGTGAGTCTGCTTTAGTTTGTCATGGATCTGAGGTAAAAATTTTACCCTATTGTTAATTGCTTTAATACCACCGTTTTCTGATTTCATATATGTTTACCTATATGTATGCAAGTGAGGTTGAACCAAAACTCCCCAGATTAACATATGATTCTCATACAAATCATATAGGAAAATTCATAAGGTAACCCTGAATTTTTGGCTTTTTTATAAGGTAGACAAATATTTTTAACCCACGTGCTGACCTTGACCTTTAAAATTTTTCATATGATAGACAAAACGAAAGTTATTTTTGCTCAACGTAATGACATTTTTTCAGATAACAAACGTCGTGATCATTCTAATTGACCACATATTTCAAAATTAAACCGAAATATATATTTAATTTAACAAAAAATTTTACATTTTGTTTACCAGATGCAAAAGCTTGAAACTAAAAGTCATCACGCAAATTTAAAAAATATTTATAGAAAAACCAATAACTCACGATCACAAATTTCCAAAAATATAAATTGTTAATTCTTTAGCATGTTTAAATTGTGTATTTATGGAGAATGGGCATAAATAATACTTTTAATCTAATTAGCAAAAAGTGGGATATCAATTGTGCGAATATAATATCAACAAAATTCTACAATACACAATTTTGGGTTTTGTTGTTTAATTTAATTCTTGCATATATAAGCTCTATATGAATTAAAAATATAATCCGAAGTTCTCTACTTTGGAACAATAACAAATCAT